>NC_092354.1:79016501-79297948 GCF_963676685.1 Mytilus edulis | reverse complement strand
GGTCCAAAACGGATAGCCGAAATCCGTGAAAGGAATCAGAGCTTTGCATGAGGGAGATACATTACTTAATGTATAATAATTTCTAATATTTTGTAACAGCAAATTTTAATAACACAAAAAATCCGTATTTTCATGCCAGTACCGAAGTACTGGCTACTGGGCTGGTGATACTCTCGGGTAAATGACATTTACTGCTTTGTAATGCTATCGATACAGATACTAGACATTATCAGATAACCTCATACTTCATCAAACTAATTGTTAATACCAAAATATCAATGTTATCCTCGTTTAACATTCTCCACCTAATTCTATGTCTACTCTAACCTATCCTCAGATAACCTTAAACTTTGACACTCATTGTCATTAACATCTTTGTACCAGATAGAATAAACCAAGCTGTATTATACACCTTATTCTATGTCTATTCTAACCAAATCTGAATTAACGACCGACACAATTAGATAAAAAAGATCTTACCGATGGTTCATTTGTCTTGCATTTCTTGCTTTGACCCGCCTGATTATCTCCATCACTTTTAAGCTATTTATTCGAATCAGCTCTACTAATTAGTTATCAAAGGTACCAGGATTATAATTTAGTACGCCAGACGCGCGTTTCGTCTACATAAGACTCATCAGTGACGCTCATATCAAAATATTTATAAAGCCAAACAATTACAAAGTTGACGACAAATTAACATGTTCGTTTGCTAACTCTATAGCACAATGAGCTAATTTGACCAAGGCATTGGTGTCCAGCGACTTTTTTATGCCCCACCTACGATAGTAAAGGGGCATTATGTTTTCTGGTCTGTGAGTCCGTTCGTTCGTTCGTCCGTCTGTTCGTTCGTCCGTCTGTCCCGCTTCAGGTTAAAGTTTTTGGTCAAGGTAGTTTTTGATGAAGTTGAAGTCCAATCAACTTGAAACCTAGTATACATGTGCCCTATGATATGATCTTTCTAATTTAAATGCCAAATTAGAGTTTTGACCCCAATTTTACGGTTCACTGAACATAGAAAATGATAGTGCAAATTTCAGGTTAAAGTTTTTGGTCAAGGTAGTTTTTGATAAAATAGAAGTCTAATCAACCTGAAACTTAGTATACATGTTCCCTTTGATAAGATCATTCTAATTTCAAGGCCAAATTAGAGAATTTATTCTAATTTCACGGTCCAATAAACATAGAAAATGATAGTGCGAGTGGGGCATCCGTGTACTGTGGACACATTCTTGTTTAGAATTGCTTCTATTCTTTCTATGTCAACACCGAAACTTTTTGTTATACATTTGATGAGATCGTCCCGATCAAGTGTATCTGAGGATTCTGCGGTAAATCTATGCAACTCTTCCACATGTGCAGCATTATGAAACTTTATGACACCACATAAGGGGTTGGTAGGGAACCCTTCGTTAACATATATGGTATCCTATATTAAGATACCCCAATCTATTTATTTATGGTATGGTATCTATGGTAGGGAACCTCCCATCAACATTTACTTGGACAAATTTATAATTGTTAGATATTTATGATCTGAATAGTCCAGACTAGGTATACTATATGTGGTTTATTTATCATTGACAATTTTTTCTTCTAAGATTTGAAACTTGGATTGCATTGATCTGGGGAAAAAAACGAAACATGTTATTTTGATATTTGTCAATTATATATACAAAGGGGAATAACTCACAATCCATCCAAAAATGACTATTGTAAAATTTAGATTTTGATTTAAAGATAAATATCATTAATATGGGATTTTGAGTACTTCTACTACCATAACTAGAATGTGTTAATGTTTGTGTAAGTCCAGGGACAAATTTTACATGCATATTACAGACGAAAAAAGATAAACAAATACAAAACGCCAAATACGTTTTTGTAAAAAGTTGAACCAGATAAAAGGTGAGAAAATTAAGTAATTAAAAAAAAAAAATAAGAAACACATACGTACCCACATTCTTCTCTACCTCCCTCAATATTCTCGTTACAGTGTGAAGCGCACGAATCACACCAAAGGGGATATCTGCATTCCGTCTCCTTTGAAATTTGTGAAAAGTACCCTAGAAAATTAGAAAAAAAGAAATAGTTCAATTGTTTTGTAGACGAAACGCGCGTCTGGCGTACATATAAAATTAGGCATGATTTCAATGATGGGTTTATTTATTAATATAAACCCTAATCGTATTACGAAAAAAAAATATCTATTTTCATATCGAATATCGTTTCATGTTGTACAAATCAGATTCTACCCATTATATAAAATTTTAGAAAAGTAAACAGACGACTTGCACACTTGGAGGTGAAAGATCTATCTGTAAACTTTCCCAGTTGTTATATTCGCTGAACTCAGTCCTTGGCGGAGAGAATCTAAAATGCCTGCTGTCTTCAATTTCTTTTTTAGGAGAATAAACTGGTGGTGTCATACTAAAAAAGGGTGGGCGAATTAACTTGAAATTGTGAATATTTTAAATATCCCCCCCCCCCCCCCCCCCCCAAAAAAAAAACAATGATATTTATGAAACGTGTAATCAGTAAAAAAAATTTGAAGATTACTGACAAAAAAAATGTACCTTTTCCCGAAAAGATCGCTACCGTCGGATATATCTTTCAACAGCATTTCGAACTCACGATCCTGCATCTCAAGGAATGCTTCAGCCATTCCTCTTTGTATTGCAATGTGTTTGGGATACAATTGTCTTCAAGTTATTTAACACCATTTGAAGAAAAAAGGATTACTTCATTTGAGTATTTGTAGAAACATGACGGTATTGAAAGATTTTGTGGCGCAATCTCTAAAGACAGCTGTCCGAATTGAAACACAGTATAAGAGACACTGGAGTATCATGAAAATTTATTAATTTGTAAAAACTTTTTTTTATTATTCTTTAGTAATTTTGACCTAAGTTGAACATCGAGGACTATTTGGTATGGAAGCGTAATCATTCTATTTTTGGTCTCTTTCCTATGATGCAATAATTCAAGCTGAACATCTGCACAAGCATCATTTTCTTATTGATAAAAAAAACTTGAACATGTAAATTATGTATACTTTCAATAAACAGATGTCTATAGAGATTGCGCCACTTTCCGTTTAATATAAATAGCATATAGTTTAATATATAAAGGAAAGACAGAATAAAAAGTATGGGGCTAAAGTTTTAATTTCATTTTGTTTTACCATGACCTAGGTCATGGTTTTTTTCTTTCAGTTTTCTTTTACGTGTATCTTCATGCAATATTTAAAGTATACATCAGTGTATCTTCTTGTTTAGATTACAGGGGTATGCTGTAATTAACACCCCTTCTAAACTTGTTACAACTATAACGTTATAACATCGATATCCATAAATCATGGAATATCCTATCTGTGAAAAAAAAACATGTGAAGAAAAACAAAACAAAATACAGGCAAACAACCAGACTAGATATCTGACATGTACATGTAATTTTCATGCAAATTTGTAATTTTTGTTTAATTCTAATGGAATGTTATTTGTTAAAGTATAAAAAAAACAGTAAGTTAACTTTAATAGTTTAATATAAATAATAATATACATACAATTAACCATAGGCATTAATTCATATTTAATCTGAATGAAGGAGAAAAAAACTTAGAAAATTTGTTATAGCTCTTGTAAACTATCAATATAGTTAATGGTTGACACAATAATATTCAAATAAGCCCTAAAATGATACAAGGAGTATTCTCATTCACTTAAAAAGTGCTTTCTTCATCTGACTTCTTGTTCTCTTTGTCACGGGTTCTATATTCAACTCCTCCCCAAGGGTGACTGGGGAATAGAAATATGGTCACTTGGTCTTACCGGTCAGAAGGGGGGCGTTAAATCCGATGGCTCGTGTAAAGAGAGTGCCACGCTCTTTGCACATTAAGAACCCTTGCAACAACTCTTTGAGGGGTCCGTAGGTGGCCTGTTGCAAGGCAAAATGTCTGTCCCTATCCAATATACCCTTATTTTCCAGTGGCATTCCAAATTTCCCCGACCATCATCCCAGATGGCCTCTATTGTATTTATTGTGAACTTGTTCTCGTCCTGAATATGCATGAAATATTTGCCACTGGACGTTCAGCAACCAACAATCAAACAATCAATCATCATCCAACTCTGAAAAACTGTCTTCTTAATCACCACCTCTTTCTGGGGTAGAGGGTGACACAGGCTTTGGTTTGGGTGTATGTGGAGAGGAGGTGGGTGTTGGATTAAATACCACCATATGTATTGTAGTCGGAGAATCACTGCCTAGGATAGGTGTATAGCTATGGTTTCTCTTATGATGACATATCACATATACCAAAAGGCCTACACTTACAAATGTACCAATGACTCCTCAGATGATAAAAACTGTAAAATATTCAAACATTTAATTCATTAATTGATTTTATTTACTTATTAGTTCTGCAATAAAATAACAGGTGAAGTGAATATTGATTGAAATGAAACAATATTAAAACAATTATAAATATCTTCCATGCACACTCTTGGACAGTCTCAAAACAGTTTTAGGAAAGGTTTGGAATTTGGTTAGTTTTAATCTTTTAGACACATGTATACAGAAACCAGAACTAGTGGTCAAGGGGATACAAAATTACAGTTTATTGTTTAATTTGGTGAATCTATGCCGTCTTCATGGCATAATTAATCTCATATATCTGTTCCTTTTTTTTTATACATGTATGAAAATATAGAAAATCATAAATCAAAATGTATACATGTACTTTATACAATATTTTTGGTATATTTCATTTGATATTGGATGGTAGTGGTAGTACAATACTTGTGGTGTACATACTGCATTTATAAAAGTTACTGTTGGTTTACATTCAAAATCTCTCTGATTAATTTATGACCCCATTTAAAATATTGTATGTACAATATAAATGCCACCCAAACTGACAGACTGGTGATTGAGCAAAAACAGAGAGAATAATTCAGCTAAACAAGAGATGACAGTATAGAAGGATGAACTTGATGAACCTAATTTAAAATGGTAAGTGACAATATTTAAAATAAACTCAAAGAATTTATACTTTACCTCTCTGTCAACTTATGTTTTCCCCTACATAAACCCTCCAAATATTTGTAACCTTATTTACACTATAACATTTGATTAGCATAATATGAAATTAAAAATAATTTGATTCATCTTTCTTTCAAGGTATAGTTCACAATTGGTTTATTTTCATAACTGAATGGGTAGCCAATACAAGAGACCAGACAAAGAACAAGCCATACAAAGCCTTCTTGCTAGATTCAATCACTGTCAGTCTCATGAAAACGACCGTACAAATTGTCTATAAGCTGTATATGGATTTCTCCTGAAATTATAAAAGATATTCTTTTAATAATCTCCAGTAGTAAATATTTCAAGCATATTCAGGACAAGATTAGTTGCAAAATTTTATATTTTAACATATATATATTCCCTTTTGAATAGTAAATGGGGAATATTACCATGCACAAAGATAATGTCCTGCTTGAATATATTAATATATCAAGTTTGCGATAATAAGTATTGTGTACAAGTTTCATAACATTTGGTTGAGCCGAAATAGTGTTTGAGAATAAAAATCAATTTATGGACATTATGGACAGACGTACAATTAGACAAGGGTGAAATATAGTTACTATGCATACAAAAAAAGCAAGTGTTGCATTTTTCAATGAGACGACATAGAATGCTTGCCATCCAAATCATATTAGCCAAGACTTTACATACTAAATATAAGCAATTATAGATTATATTTGCTGCGCAGCCTTCAACACAGTACATTGATTCACGATTTAAAAAAACTTATTAATTTTAAAAAATAGATTTTAAAAATAAACTAATATAAATGTTGATGTTGAAATACAGGACTGAATTTCTTACTCATTGCCATGATCAGGATGCTCTCCATATTGCTGTCTATACTGGTAATAGGCAACGTTTAATACATGTATATCTAGGCACACTGGATGAAATCCCGGATGGTCTGTTATACAAGCTGTGTCAGGGTGTTCCTTTTTCACGTCAACAATTTTTGAAATTTCACAACAGCAGACACACTCTTTTGCTGACGGCATAACTCCACAATGTCCACAATTACACCTTGAAGAAAGCAACAGTAATATCCAAGATACAAAAGCGTACACTATATATATATCTTCTGTATGATTGATTTGAACATTTTAAGGAAGATGTATTTGTTATGTATTAAGTTGTAGTTTTCTTGTTTGAATTGTTTGACATTGACAGCTAGATTTCTTATTATCCGGATTTTATAAACACTATCTTCCCGGCAGGGAAAGCAGCTGAGGTGAGTTATTTACTTGTTTAACTTCTAAATTTTTCCCGTTGAAATCTGTACAGAACCTTTCGCGTTTTTTTTTAATATCTTTTTTAATTAGGAATCTACACCCAGACTAGATGATCAAGTCCTCCAGCAGGAAGCCAATAAATTTCTTCAAAAAAAAAAAAACCAAAAAAAAAAACAACAAGAGTAAAGGAAAACTTTGGTGAGTTTCTGGAATTGATCAGGAACAGTCAGTCAGAGACAAATTATGTCAACTAATATAAATGCAAATTATATGTCTAAATACCTGATTATAAACCGAGGAGCCATAAATCACAGACTTCTTATCAGAAGTGTGAGTGAGTTGGATGGCTGCTGCCAACCCGTTTTCAGTACCAGGGTCACATCTGATTTTGCTTGGAAAAGCTGCAAAATACAATTATAGCCTTTCAACTCCACAATATTTTATCAGATCTTTAAAATAATTTTGCAAGTAACTGTTTGCATCTGTTTTAACTTTAACACATATGACACTTCCGTTCTATAGCTGTGACTTAAATTGCTTGAAAAAATCAATTGAAACCATTAACAAGAGGCTGTCAGAGCGACAACATACCAGATTTATTAACATTTATTCGTGTCCTGGTACTTTTCAATATCAAAAGAACCATAACTGATGAACAATGAAAGTGAAAATCGTCAATATCAAACTTGACCTCCATTTTGTCATCAGTAACAACATATTAATATTTGAAAAGCTTTGGTTGAATGGTACATGAGTAAATACAACAACATGACTGGTAACACAATTTAATTTTTCAATCTTTCATGAAACATAAATCTTTGAACTTGACCTCCATTTTGTCATCAGAAACAAGATATTAAAATTTTAAAAGCTTTGGTTTAATAGTTCATAAGTAAATGCACGGGTAAGACTGGAAACACTATTTTTTCAAGAACCATAACTCCAGAACTGTAAAATTTAAAATCGTTGTTATTTAACTTGGCTGAGGCAAACTGAAGTTAAGAAATATGAACCAACTTTAGGATGCATGTATAGATGGAAAAGGGTAAACTGAATGCCCCCTCCGATAGTTTTGGGGCATAACAAATATAAATTGAAGTTACACCAACCTTTAATGTTATCAGCAGCTTTCAGGAAAAAATCGGCTACAACTTCTGGTCTTTTATTAGTGATACTAGCACAAAGCCATATAATTTTTCTTGAGAAACTGAATAGAAAATAGAATTTATAAAACACATTTTATCCTGATACTCTTCATCTTTAGCAAAATTTTAATATTGATTATTTAGAAAGAGTCCTGATTCTGCACATTTCATGGGTAATTGTTTTTCCTACACAGATTTCATACCAACATTGTTTTGAAAGATTTAGTCAAAAGATTATATGATACATTTGATTACTTATAAAATTGTCGTGATGACGGTTAACTCCTTGAATACCAATATCAGCTTCTTGGTAAAAATACTACACCCTTTTTTATTTTAAATGATTCATAAAATAATATGGTTCAGGTGTCTGATATGTTCACAACCCATCAGAATTGTTTAAACTTTGTAAAGTTTCCAGCTTTGGAGTTATCAAATTTACTTAATTAGTTCTGATAATATATAAATTTTAATTACTTGTTCAATTAAAATCTTCATATAGTTCATATTAAGTAGATGATATAATTATTTATTATTTATAATGACCTGGAAATTGAATAAATATTTAATATCCTCTTTTTGGTTTGAAATAATTATATTTAACTCCAATTTCTTATATTAATATACATTTTCATTCTGAAAATATCTGTTGTTTTTTTATTAAAAGTAATAAAAATGTTTTTTGTTTGCTCCTTTTCTATAAAAATCATAATAATTTGATCCCTTATAACTTTTATTTCTATAAAACTGAAAGTGATGAATGTTCAATTTTAATCCAGTTCACTAAGGGCTAGCTCTGTTTCAAAATGAAATGAATAGGAGGGTCACACAACAGGTCTGGTGGGTAGGTAAAAATTCATTTTTAATATTATCCATGGAGGGTCGTAAATTGGACTTTATAAAGAACATTTGACTTTATACAAATAATTTTCAATAAAATTTCATTTGAAAAATGTTTATTTATCTCGAACATTTTCATAGATTAAAAATTCGTAAGGGTTCCACGGAACCCAGTGTCTCGCCTACTTTTGCTGTTAATGGCAGACTCAACAAAAATGAGGAAAACATTAATAAAAATTTCCCTCTCGATACTGTCTTTTGATTGAAAGAAGCTTCCAAGTTTGGTAAAAAAATCCAGGATAGTTTATGAATCTAATAAATATTTTATAAACTTTAACTGCAGACTGTATGTAATGTTAACTGGAAGAAAAACTAAGTCCATTTATAAGTAAAATACGGAAAAGTGGAAATTTATTTTTACAAAATTTTCTTCTTGATACTATCTTATGATCATAAACAAGCTTCTGTCCAAGTTTGGTACAAATCAAGGATAGTTTATGAACGTTATTAAAATTTTAAAAACTTTAACCACAGAGTGAATGTAATGTTTCCTCGCAGAAAAACTGAGTAAAATACGAGAAAATGGAATTTTATTTTTACAAAATTTACTTCTGGATACTTTCTTATGATCATAAACAAGCTTCTGTCCATGTTTGAAATGTGAATGTCCATGTGAAAATATCTACATACCGTTAATGGCATATAAGAGAAAACTTGGTTAGTTAACAGAACTTCAGATGTACCAAAACAGGTACTTCAGATCCAACAAACAGGCAAAATGTACCCTCTATTTAAATTTGGTGCATTTTTTCAATTATCCAAAATTATAGGTCATCAACTGTTCTACACTGATCACCAGTCATTCAGCTTTCATTTGATACCAAAAATACATATACATATATATATATTCTACATATTTAGATAGCTACATTCATGTGTAGTCACTATTTTGTGTTAAATGTGTACTACTTCCTTGGTATGTGCTTTTGAGTAGGGCTTGAGCTAGTGGTGTTACACAGTGGTGTATGCAATGTCTACTATATTTGGTGTATGGAATGTTTTTTTATCAAATACTATATATATGCCAAAGGTCAACTTTATGTGGTGTTTGAAAATTGTTATGGTGAACATGTCACTCATGCAGGTTTTATTTGACCTTGACCTCATTGCTAAGTGGTAAGTTTTTTGTGCTTTTGGTCTCATTTTTATTTTAAACTAGAAGCAATAGGTCAACTACATTTGTTGTGTGGAGGAATTTTAAGGTGTACATCTCTGTCAGGCGTGGTTCATCAGACCTTGAATTTATGTGATTTTGTCAATTTTGAAATTGTTGCGTGATTTTCTAATTGTGATTTTTTTTTTATTTGAGACTTCAATGCGATGTTTTTTTTATATGATTTGGAGAACAATCCTGTTTAATTCATATAAAATATTTCAAAATGCGTGTTTAAATTCTTGTGTCATTTTCATTTTCTGCAATAATAAAAACCTCACAATAATTTCTTAATTTGCGTTAGTCGTAGTATAAAAGCTTGATATTTAGGTCTATCAACATAATTCCAATGATAAGTAAAGAATGCGAGACATTTCAGCGTGTGCACTCTTGTATAATTAAGATGTATAATACTGTAAGCTATCCCGAAAGTTTCATGTCCTATACTGGGCAGTTTACACGAGAACACTCATAAAATGCGTTTTCTGCCTTCATGAGAACACTCATAAAATGCATTTTCTGCCTTCATGAGAACACTCACAAAATGCATTTTCTGCTCACACGAGAACACTCATAAAAAGCATTTTTTGCTTCCCTGGGCATGCTATATATGTGTAAAACTATGTCAGTCATGGTGTTTAATATATAGTTTCTCTGTTTGATTAGTTTATGTCAATTCTGTGATTTTTTAATTAGTTTATGTGTACTAAATGGCTTTCCTTGTATTTGTTTGTTGCTCAACTAACTGTCCTATATGTGTTACTAATGGCTTTCCATACTTTTTAATTTTGAACGAGCCTTCTCTTGTTCAGGTACCAGTGTAAACGCCTATTACTTGTTTAATGTATTCAAAATAAATAAAAAAAAAGAATTTCATTTCAATGTTAAAAGTTTTATTTGCTGAACTGTTTGAATATATTTGATATAATAAATACTGACAATTCTAATACTTGCATACAGTACAAAATATCATAGTGCATAAGAAATATACACTCAGTTTAAATTTTATTTGTGGTGTCCAATGTGTTGGGAGATAGCTCTCACTGTACAGAAAGACTGCTACTAATATTCAATTATTTATCCTTATGCTCACCTTAAGCTTATTTTACTGCTTTGTTTATAATTTTATGGATAGTGAACGTTGGGCTATCTGCCATCAATTTATGCTTGCAAGTTTATAAATAAAAATCATAAGTGTCAGGTGACACATTAATCCAATATTACTTTTCATTTCTGGAAAGCCAAAATTACACACAATTACAAAATTGAGAAACATATAATTGAAATCATCTTGAAAATCAATAAAAATAATTTGAAATATGCAATCATACATTGGACACCACTCAGTGTTTGCAAGTACATAGAAAAAAACTACATAAAACATAGATCATCACAACCATCTTAATATTTACAAACAATGGTGTCCAGCAGAATATAACCATTAAATATATTAAAAATATTTGGTATAAAAAGCAATAAAAGATTAGTTTTCCAGGAGAAGAATTGATATGAAGAGATATAAAAAAAACTACACCCATTCCCTGCCGTGAGACATATGTCATGCCTGTACAACAAATGTAAAAAAAAATTAACTCTTTTTTACTTCAAGTGCTTTACATATTAAAAAATAAATTTACTGGATAATTATCATCATTTCAAACCTTGGTACCAAAATGACCTAGAAATTTATGTATTAGTTAATGCTTTCCCCTTATACTTGGTAAAAACTTAAATTTGACTGATAATAATTGAAAAGTGGATTACTGCCATATTTGTAAAAATCAGTATAAAATATTTGTCAAACTTCTATGAATAAATTTTGTATTTAATAAAAATACCCTGCACAATTTAATTCTTATTTCTTTCTTTATATATATATATATATACATTCCCCAACCTTACAGTACTGTTTATAACTAATACCTTTTTCACAATACAATAATGCATGAAAATACAGATATTTTCAATGAAATCAAACGTTAATTTTACACTGAATCTAAAACCTTAGATAAATGTCAAATTCTTGAGATAAGTCTTCATTTGAGAAGTGAAGTCTACTTTGCTATTGGTCTTCTTTGCAGTCCTTCTGTTGAATTAAAGGAAACCTCCAACTGTTCAATACATAGGGTATCAGCTGAGGTCCAGAATCTCAAAAGTGCATTAATCTGCGATTTATTTAATTGCATTATATAATGTTCAAAATAATTTTTGGCACGTTCCTCGAGTAGGTTTAGTGTTGGTTCTTCTGAATGGTTGTAATGTATTTTGTTAATGATCTTATCTGCAGTTGGATGGTATTGCTCTAATAAATTAACAACTACTGTTTCTGATGCACCCTGCCACAGTAATGGATAGCAGTCCATACCTTTCTTTATGCAAGAAATTGGATAAAGTGGAGCAGCAATCAGTGTTGTTCTTGCAATGTCTGTTATGACCCTTTTAAAGTTGGCTGTTGTTGGCAGCTCCCGCCCACCATGAGATGACACTAGGTTGAAAAGTTTCTCTTGCATATTAACAAAGTTATTTGCTGACATCAAATGTTTAATCAAGTTTTTTTCTGCTTCATTCACATGTTGCATGAAGGATGTTAATAAAAGTGCATCAGAAACACAACCTGTACCTGCCAAGATATAGACAACAGGGGATAAAGTTGTAGGAATATAGTTGCATAAGATGAAGGCATGGCTGATGATCTTACCAATTACCTCATAAGTCCCATTAAATAAATGACGATGATCCATTGTTGGAATTTTGTGGCAGTGTCCAAAAAAGAATTTGACAATCATGGCATAGAAGAAGCACGAGAACATCTCCCTTGTAACACCTTGCACATCTAAGGCAGCCTCCTCTCCTTCATAAACAACCTCCAGGCGGTGGTGGACTGTGTCGGGATGTAATCTGTATTGGTCCATTAGATCTTCAACTATGTTTTCTCGCTTTACGGTAACTTTCTTTGAAGGTAGTAGAGCGGACTGCACTCTTTTTCTTCTCTCCTCTAAGTCAGCAATATCTGAAAGGTTAAGAAAATATATTATTTAAAGTGAAAAGGTTTTATTTATTTTTTAAACTAATAAATCATCCAGACACAAAAAGATCTTTTGCTTGGCTCCATTTCTTTTTACAGATTAAAATGTCTCATTGACAATCATATCACATCTACTTACTTATCTTTGAAAAAGTAAATGTTAATGTAAATTTCACACAAAATAAGTTCTTTTTTTAGAATGACATGAAATCCAAACACAGTTAGAAGTAGAATTCTTTTATTCTCATTAAGTTTGAACCACATATCAATTTTTATTTCATATCGATTAAGAATAAGCTTCTCTTAATGGATAAAAAGGAACCACCCGAAATTGATTACTCTTCAGTAATAAATTCCATTGGTCATTAACAGAACAAAACAGACCAAAAAAAGATCATTAACGAATCTTAACATGATAAATTGCTTTAAATGGCAGTATTACTATGACTAGTGTACAATCTTTGCCATAGAAATCGCACAGCTACTCAAGTTTGCTTTGGACATTTTGAATTTATGAGAATTTTTAAAAACATAGTTCCTCAATGAAATAAACATAATAGTTTTTGAAGAACTGGTCATTATCGTGATACACGGACTACCCGTATGACAGGGGTATTGACTGCGACAGTGATAATGACCTCACCTTCGGCTCAGTCATTATCACTATCTTAGTCAATACCGCTGTCCTGTGGGCAGTCCATATATCACAATAATGACCAGTTTTTCAAGAACTATTATGTAATTAACAGTTTTTTATGTGTTAAAGAATTTATCTGAAAGCCAGGGTGTAGTGGTTAAGGCATAGGCTCTCCCTCCACACCATTTGCGAGTATGGTCTTGGGGAAACGATGATTGTGCATTGGAAAGTGACAATTATGGCTGACCCGTGTTAAGAGAGAGCCATATCTCTCGCACGTTAAAACACCCTTGTAGATTTCGAAAACAAGTAGGCTAATGCCACTACAAGGCAGAACTCGCACCCGCAAAGTGGAAAGTGATTAATATTAGTTGCAAAACTTGTTTCCCTAATCCACTATAGATAAATATGTTTAAACTAAGCTAACAGTGGCGGATCCAGAACTTTTTCTAAATGGGGGCTCCAGTCACGCTTCAATGATTCCTTATATAATCAATCCCAAGAAAGGGAGCTGGGCCAATGAACACAAAACTTCCTGTTTGATTCCCATACTGCAGAGAAAATTTCAGGGGCTCTCTTAACACCATTTGCAAGTATGGTCTTGCGAAACAATGATAGTCTGTAACTAGAGGCTCTAAAGAGCCTGTGTCGCTCACCTTGGTCTATGTGAATATTAAACAATGGACACAGATGGATTCATGACAAAATTGTGTTTTGGTGATGGTGATGTGTTTGTAGATCTTACTTTACTAAACATTCTTGCTGCTTACAATTATCTCTATCTATAACAGTACTTTCTGTGGAAAATGTTATTGAA
Organism: Mytilus edulis; assembly: GCF_963676685.1. NCBI lineage: Eukaryota > Metazoa > Mollusca > Bivalvia > Mytilida > Mytilidae > Mytilus > Mytilus edulis. The sequence goes on along the minus strand of NC_092354.1, from coordinate 79,283,948 downwards.
AATCTTCAAATTTTAAGAAAATTGTTAAAAATTGACTATGAAGGGCAATAACTCCTTAGTGGGTCAATTGACTATTTTGGTCATACTGACTTATTTTTAGTTCTTACTTTGCTGTACATTATTGCTGTTTACAGTTTATCTCTATCTATAATAATATTCAAGATAATAACAAAAAAACAGCAAAATGTCCTCAAAATTACCAATTCAGGGGCAGCAACCTAACAACCGATTATCCGATTCATCTGAAAATTCCAGGGCAGATAGATCATGACCTGATCAACAATTTTATTTCCTCTCAGATTTGCTCTAAATGCTTTGGTTTTTGAGTTATAAGCCAAAAACTGCATTTTACCCCCATGTTCTATTTTTAGCCATGGCGGCCATCTTGGTTTGTTGGCCGAGTTACCGGACACATTTCTTTAACTAGATACCCCAATGATGATTATGGCTAAGTTTGGTTAAATTTGGCCCAGTAGTTTCAGAGGAGAAGATTTTTCTAAAAGATTACTAAGATTTACGAAAAATGGTTAAAAATTGACTATAAAGGACAATAACTCCTAAAGTGGTCAACTGACCATTTTGGTCATGTTGACTTATTTGTAGATCTTACTTTGTTGAACATTATTGCTGTTTACAGTTTATCTCTATCTATAATAATATTCAAGATAATAACAAAAAAACAGCAAAATGTCCTCAAAATTACCAATTCAGGGGCAGCAACCTAACAACCGATTATCCGATTCATCTGAAAATTCCAGGGCAGATAGATCATGACCTCATCAACAATTTTACTTCCTCTCAGATTTGCTCTAAATGCTTTGGTTTTTGAGTTATAAGCCAAAAACTGCATTTTACCCCCATGTTCTATTTTTAGCCAGGGCGGCCATCTTGGTTTGTTGGCCGAGTTACCGGACACATTTTTTTAACTAGATACCCCAATGATGATTATGGCTAAGTTTGGTTAAATTTGGCCCAGTAGTTTTAGAGGAGAAGATTTTTCTAAAAGATTACTAAGATTTACGAAAAATGGTTAAAAATTGACTATAAAGGGCAATTACTCCTAAAGTGGTCAACTGACCATTTTGGTCATGTTGACTTATTTGTAGATCTTACTTTGCTGAACATTATTGCTGTTTACAGTTTATCTCTATCTATAATAATATTCAAGATAATAATATTACCAAAAACAGCAAAATTTCTTTAAAATTACCATTTCAGGGGCAGCAACCCAACAACGGAATGTCCGATTCATCTGAAAATTTCAGGGCAGATAGATCTTGACCTGATGAACAATTTTACCCCCATGTCAGATTTGCTCTAAATGCTTTGGTTTTTGAGTTATAAGCCAAAAACTGCATTTTACCCCTATGTTCTATTTTTAGCCATGGCGGCCATCTTGGTTGGTTGGGCGGGGCACCAGACACATTTTTTTAACTAGATACCCCAATGATGATTATGGCCAAGTTTGGTTAAATTTGACCCAGTAGTTTCAGAGGAGAAGATTTTTCTAAAAGATTACTAAGATTTACGAAAAATGGTTAAAAATTGACTATAAAGGGCAATAACTCCTAAAGTGGTCAACTTTCCATTTTGATCATGTTGACTTATTTGTAGATCTTACTTTGCTGAACATTATTGCTGTTACAGTTTATCTCTATCTATAATAATATTCAAGATAATAACCAAAAACAGCAAAATTTCCTTAAAATTACCATTTCAGGGGCAGCAACCCAACAACGAAATGTCCGATTCAACTGAAAATTTCAGGGCAGATAGATCTTGACCTGTTGAACAATATTACCCCATGTCAGATTTGCTCTAAATGCTTTGGTTTTTGAGTTATAAGCCAAAAACTGCATTTTACCCCTATGTTCTATTTTTAGCCATGGCGGCCATCTTGGTTGGTTGGCCGTGTCACCGGACACATTTTTTAAACTAGATACCCCAATGATGATTGTGGCCAAGTTTGGTTAAATTTGGCCCAGTAGTTTCAGAGGAGAAGATTTTTGTAAAAGTTAACGCAGGACGACGACGACGGACGACGACGACGACGGACGCCAAGTGATAAGAAAAGCTCACTTGACCCTATGGGCCAGGTGAGCTAAAAAGGGGACAATGATTAACAGGCCAATTAAGAGAGAGAGCAATATCTCTTTTACATAAATGAAACCTTTGTAGATTTAGAAAAAGAGCAGGGTAATGCCACTACAAGGCAGCACTCATACCCACAAAGTGGATAGAGATAAAAGATGCAATAACTTGTTTCCCAACCCACTCTAAATACATGTTTAACTAATAAACATTTTGAATTGGAGTAGCTTTGTCCTTTTCTACAAGAGGCAAGATTTTTGAAATTGGAAAAAAAACAAACAAGTAGAAGAATTTCTTAACAATATAAATAAAATCTCACCAGAAATGTGCAAAGTTTTCACTGGCTCAGCTTCTAGTACCTCATCAAAGTCACTTTCATCTGATTCCTGAAAGAAAGCAATTAAAAAGTTACAACCAGGAAAAAATATATTTCAGTTTTATGATATAGTGGTCTATTGATTTAAAAGTGGTTCAATGCTTTTTTTTGTACTTTAACATCCACCAACAGGAAGTGACTGTATTATAAACTTACAAATTTAAAATGTATATAATATAGCTTGCTTATCAAAATATGAAATCATTCCTACAAGTCAGGTTTTACAAATACATTTGTGTATGTACAGTGAATAAAATTTTGATGATAGTTAGTCTCTTAGGCTTGTTTTTATCTTTAACCATGCAGGCAAAAACAAGCATTAATTTCTCAACATTGCAATGATAATACTCAGTTTTGTATAACCTGAAGAGTTGTTGTCCAAACAATCAAAATTAAGGTTTCTGAAAGTATAATTACTAAAATATGTTTTTTTCTGGTTTTGGTCTGTTGTATAAAAATACTACTGCACAAATGTGGTAAAATTCAAGGACTTTTAGAGCCAATTCATACAGTATGGTAGTGTTTTTCTCATTGTCGAAGGCCATAGTGTTGCAAAGAATTGCTTACATTCACTTCAATTGAAATTTGGTGGATAGCTGGTTTAAAGGCAATTATACCACATCTCCCTATTTTTATGTGTCAATTTCTTGGTTAACTATTCTAAATTATTGCACCGCTGGTAAATTATCACGTTTTGATTGGTTTAAAGCAGTCACTTGATGACCTTTATAGATTCATTGGGTTTCATGACATCACGTCTACTGTTAATGGGGACATCATCTATTAATGTTGCTGTGTTGTTCAGTAGAACGAGTCCAGTGTGCAATAAATTTGTTATAAGGTTAGCTACTGACCCCCTACGGTTCATAGAGGGTGAATAATCAAAGTACTGGATAGCACCTGTGGAAAGTTTGCAACGGTAGATTGTAATATTTCAAATATATAGTGTGTAGATTCCATGGTTAACTTTTTTTTCCTACTTAAAAAAGAAAAAACTTTATCAAGAAATAATTGTAACAGGATGCTGCTACGAAGTCTCCCAAATAAAGCTCTCAACATTAGTCATTCCCACGGGTCGCCTGACATTAAGCAAAGTCCAATACAAATTGGTCTGGTCTAGTAAAGTGATATTCATGATTTGGGGGTGGGGATCTAGACAGTTTACAAGTTCTCAAATAGACAGGAGGTAGGGTAAGAGTGGCCCTAGGGGACTAGCCTTTTATTTCATCTGATTTTTTTTATTATTCCGTACAAGAATATATGTTGTTTCAGTGTGGGGATTTCAACAGTTTTCAAGTTTTCGAAAAGGGGGTGGATCTTGACTGTTTACAAGTTCTCAAAACAGGATGGGGTTGGGTTACACAGAGGGACTTAATTATATTTTACTTTATTCGTTTCATTGTCCAATACAATAATATTTATGATTAAGGGTTTGAGATCTCAAAACATGAGGGGTTGGGGATGACTCAGAGGTACTCCCACTATATTTCATTGGTTTTGTTTTGTTGCCCTATACAAAAATATATATGGTTTAGGGTTGGGAATCTCGACCGTTTACAAGTTCTTAGACATGAGGGGGTTGGGCTGACCCAAAGGGACACCCACTTTATTTCATTTGATTTGTTTTGTTGCCCTATACAAAAATAAATATGGTTTAGGGGTGGGGATCTCGACCGTTTACAAGTTCTCATACATGAGGGGGTGGGGCTGACCCAAAGGGACTCCCACTTTATTTCATTGAATTTGTTTTGTTGCCCTATACAAAAATAGGTCGATGCCTTAAGAAAGTTTATTGCTATAGCAAGCTATAGCAAACTTTCCAAAAACCAATGGGGTTTCAGCCTCTGGCTTCACCCCAACGCATTTAACTAGCACTCTTTGGATCCATAGGGGGTCAATAGCGAATCATATAACTTATAATAGTTTCCCTCATTTTTATTTTAGAGACATAATTTTTTAACATGAAAATTTGGGGAAAATCCAGGAAAAAGGGAATGTAAATATTGTCAGATCACAGTTGCCCGACCTCAGTCTTCATAAGTAACATATCAATTACCTCTAAAACTGCTTCTTCTACATTCATACGACAGCTACCAGTGATGCCAAAACTAGCAAGTGGTTGTTGTTGTCTTCCTAGCACCTGACCACAATAAATCAATTTTGCTGACACTATCCCTGTTGTTGCTTCAACATAAAGATGTAGAGTCTGAAAAAAAAATAATACCTTAGTATAATTTTGAATCCTACATATTGAAAAATTAACTTTATGCCAAAAAATCTAGTTAAAGACCAACTGAATGAAGAAAACACCTGTTATATGTGTTTAGGGGAGCTGAATTCTTAACATCTAGAAAATAAATGGGGAGTGTGTTCATGGGAGGCAGAAGATACCCAGGCTTGCATAATATAGGAACACAACTCAAGAACTGTAAAAGGGACTTTATCAAATTAGTAATTGATGTTAATAAGCATTGTTTATAAGTTTCATAACATTGAGTAGGGGCAAACTTATGTAAGAGAACAGAAACGAAAAATTAACAAATCATTCCATTTGTAAAAGGGCATAACTCTAAAGCTGTAAAAAGACAAGGGTAACAAACACTTAAATTCTCTTTGATATGGCAGGTGTATACAAATCTATAATTAGCAAAGAGGAAACAGCATGTCTAAAGATGCTACTGCAACTGTTGGTCGTTTGTAAAAGAATTCATCCTGTGCTAGCATTAAGATAAGTTCAATAATCTTCCTTGACATTTTTTACCATTTATATATATGTTATCATGTAACAAAACCCAAAGCTATTCATGATTCTTATTGTATATTTTTTGGGGATTAATTATAAAGAATAATTATTTAGATTTTGTTTGTATTATTGTTATAGAAGATGTATTTAATATTATACAATAATTTTGCATTCTAAGTACACCTATACTAAAACCCGACATCTGCATTCGATTTTGTTCTTCAATGATGATCATTTTATAGAATTACTACACAGTAGTGTTATGTTTATTACCTATATTTGCCTAAATTTCAACATTTTGTTTTTGTAATTGTTTCACTAGCAATCAAGATCACCCAACCTATTAACTTTTTGAGACATGGCTACACATAGCCAAAAATTTAATATTTATAAAAGGCTACCATTATATATTTGGAAATAGTACCTCAGATTTTGTCTGCTTTGAAACTGTTTTTCTGATTTCTTTCTGATCTGGGAGAACTAGCACAATAGTAACAAGGTCATCAACTGTTGACTGTTGTCTCAACTGGGAAATTTCCTCTATAACCTCAAGATGAATCTACAAATAATATTATTTACATTTAAATCACTTTCATGAAAATGAAATATTATTTGGTATCCAAAATTCGGTTCAACAAGCTTTGATGCTGTTGTCTAAGTGAGTGACAGAAAGTGAAATAGAACATTATTTTTTAAAACGCTGACAATGACATCTAGAATAGGACAAAAACAACATTTTTTGTAAAAAAATCACCAAATCATCTTAATTAAAATCTTAATGTAACCATAGAATTGATAAAGTGTTGGCTCTAAGAAATGTGATATTAATGTCAGATGTGCATTCAGCTACACTAAACGAAAAGGCAGATTTACAACAATTTGGGCAGTCATGTAATGTTTGATAAATGAAACTACTTTTCTGCCAGATATATATTTGTGAACCTACTAATGTATATGTAAATGTATTATTTCTTTGACATTATTAAGAACATGTTAAAAGATATGACAAGGATAATAATTCTATTTCCATAGCTTACATAGATTTTCGAAAAGGGAATGACAAGATTTCCATGATCAAAGTGACATTCTTCTCCCAAATCATACTTAGTCTAGTATATGGGTATCTAACGGTACATTTTAGCAAATAACCTCCTACCAATACTTGTAAAGCTTTTCAGAAAGGAAAAGAAACAATTACATTGAAATATTTTGCCTACATAACCAGTTATTAAACATTTGGTATTTAAGAAAAGGAGGAACATACCTTCTCCAGTTCTTCCTTCCTTGTATCCCTCAGACGCTGTCTTTCTGTCCTTTGTAAAATTCTGCGTACTCTTGCTTGTTGTCTGGAGTCTTCCTATAGAGAAAATACAAAAACATTATTAAAATATTCTGGACATAAATACATAGGGTTGTAACCATCTTCAAATGACTGGTAATTTTAAAGTAAGAAAGCTAAAAATCAATGAGAACTTTAAAATTGTGAAGAAATTAGTAAAAAAGGTCAATAAGTTCATTTTGTATCATGTACCTATTTAATGGTTTTTATATGTATTTCTGAGTTCAATTTTCGAGATATCATATAAGTTTGTTATCATTCATAATATGTATAACATAACTTAACAATACTGCATACAATGTTATGCTAAGCTAAATCTAAGCCAAGATAACTGTTAGATAACTGGTGACCTAACAGACCAATAGACCAGGAGTTTGAAATTTAAGTGTGAGTAACTGACATTCGTTTAACAACAGTCCCTCCCCAAAAACGATTTACCAAACAAGGCAACTACATGAACTACTAAAGCTCCTAAAATTCTTTAAAAGCATCAAAGTCACAAACTACTCTTAAGATACCCATATCCTTTTAACTATCCTTAATGATAAATTACTGATGTGATGGCAGATATAACTTTAAAAATCAGATTTTTTACATACATTTGCAATATAGATAACTTACCTTTTCTCTGTCTATAGCAAGGGAAGCGGCAAAATCTATATCCTGCTCCATGATAAGTCTTGACCGGGGATTTGCTGAGATCTGAAAATGAGTTTCTAACATGTATAAGGAATGTAATACTTTTAATTAAGTTTTAGTGAACTTAAAGGAACATGCCAAATTCAAATCAACACAGATCTTTAATGTCAAATAAATCATCTTGCACTATTTAGCATTGGAAAGTAAGATTTTGGGTATGATGCAAACCCTTTTTCACCCCAACAATAAGTAACACTAAAGTTGATAAGTGAAGGCAATGAAATCACTTTACACAGTAAAGCAAAGCTGGATAAAGCTTTGAGCCAAATATAAAGAGTGTGCTATATTTTATTGTTGAGAAAATGACAACTCAGATTCCTATATGTCCATTCATATGACATGAAATGCAGTTTCCAAATGAATAATTTTAAGGTCAAAATTCATCAATTTCTCAATTGGATTGTTTCCATATTTCAACATAGATTTGATATTCAGAATATATATGCCAACATCATATAATGAAAGAATATCATGGACTTTGTATTATTCAAAGTAATATATAAAAATAAAACTAATCAAAGCTTATAATTATCTGAAACAGCAGAAACAATTTTCAAATTGCTGTTTTAAAGCAAATGGAGAATGTGTCCAAATAAAGGCACATATGAGGCCTTTATTGTTTGCATATTAGGGTCATAACTCAATACAAATACAGAGAAACCAATCAAATTTAAATTTGGTCTGTGTTTTGTGGTAATTAGCATTCTTCATATCATTTGAATAATGCAATTAACATTTAGAAATAGGAAACGATGAATTCATCAATTTGTCTTAACAAATGGGCATAACTCATGAACAAGAAAAGACATTATCAAAATTTGAACCTAAATCTATGTTTTCTGGAAATAAGGATTTTGCATAAAATTCCTAATATTTGGTTGAGGCTAACTAAAGTAAAGGAACAGAAACAATTTTTGGATGTACAGCTGTACAGACAGAAGGACATGGGTAAACCTTAACAACCAGTTCCTGTGGGAGAGGGGGGAGGGATTTGCATCTAAACATATTGTAAAAAAAAAATAATTACCAATGGTGTGCCAGATGAAATCCATTCATCTGGTAACACTGATGAAGCTGAAGGAGTAGAAGTCAAACTTTGTGGAGTTCTTGGTCTATTCTGTACTGTGTTCTGCAAAAAAAAATTATGATAAAAACCATGTCCATAACACTTGAATAATACAAAATCAATATATTTCCTATGTCATATCAAATAAGCATTGTTATAAAAAATTTCTTGGAAAATAGATAATTGTTAAATTACATTATTTATTTATTTCTGATATTAACAACTCAAGAAAACCAATATATTCAAACATGTTGAGTTAAGTGCTACTAAATGAATAGACAACTTTCAGAAAGAGGGGATCGCCAGTATCCGTGCACTATTATATTACCATTCACCAAGCAACTTAGTGATCGTCATTGTGCAGGATAAAATCGAAATAAAGTTTGTTTTGGTATTAAGTACTTAATCACAATCCCTAATTGACAGCAGTGCTGATTGTCAATTATGAGAATTTATTTTGACAATAAATTTGTGCAATATAGCAATTTTTTGTTTAATTATTTGTCTTACAACATTGGAACAGAAGTGACAATGCCCCATAACACACAAATGATGTTCACTAAGACCCATTATATTTTTCAAGCCAGTCTTTTACATGACATATATATAAAAAAAAAGTTAAAAAATAAATAAAAACAGGTGTTGTGCATAGGGCCTTGTCAGGCCAATAAAATGATTTGTGTTAATAACAAGATCAACTTGTTTTCACATATTCAAACTAATAAAAATGTCTCTTTTTTCTGTCACATCCCAAACGCATTAACAATGTGAAGTTGATAATTTTCCATTCTAGGAAAAAGAAAAAGAAAATGTCCAAAAAAATGTTTGACATATATAGTCTTTAAATATTGCACTTTCTGCTCAAAGGGGACTGTTAACCTCTGTTTTTTCATACATTATATATCCAGTTAAATTTGCTAATTACCAAATTGATTCCAGATTGTGTCTGGTTAGCAGTTGTCACTGTGGCTGCTGGTGTTGTTGCAGTTGCTTGTGTGGAGGCACGTGGAGTTCTTGGGTTTGGGTTGTTTCTCTGTAAAATAAAATTTCAAATCATATAAAACATACATAATATACAATAAGGTAATCATTAAAATTTCAAACTTTTCTTTGTGAAGACCACTTTTATTGCTCATTACAAATAATTTTGAAATCATTTAACCAGATGAATTTAGATTACAGCAAATCTTGATCTGAGCAAGACATTAAAGAACCAGATGCCCCGCAGGGCGTAGCTTTATACGACCGCAGAGGTTGAACCCTGAACGGTTGGGGCAAGTATGGACACAACATTCAAGCTGGATTCAGCTCTAAATTTGGATTGTGATTAAATAGTTGACACAGCATAGGTTTCTGACACAGAATGAATGTGTTCTAATGAACTTTAATTTTTTGTTTTCTCTTAGAGCAATTCACTATGCTGTTGAATATTAATCCTCTCAAAAAAATGTTTGAAGAAATTTTCTTTTTATTTATGAAATTTCAAATGAGAAAAATTGAACCCAATTTTTTAGCTCACCTGGCCCGAAGGGCCAAGTGAGCTATTCCCATCACTTTGCGTCCGGCGTCCGTCGTCGTCGTCCGTCGTCCGTCGTCGTTAACTTTTACAAAAATCTTCTCCTCTGAAACTACTGGGCCAAATTTAACCAAACTTGACCAAAATCATCATTGGGATATCTAGTTTAAAATATGTGTGGCGTGACTCGGCCAACCAACCAAGATGGCCGCCACGGCTAAAAATAGAACATAGGGGTAAAATGTAGATTTTGGCTCATATCTCTGAAACCAAAGCATTTAGAGCAAATCTGACATGGGGTAAAATTGTTTATCAGGTCAAGATCTATCTGCCCTGAAATTTTCAGATGAATCGGACAACCCGTTGTTGGGTTGCTGCCCCAAAATTGGTCATTTTAAGGAAATTTCACCGTTTTTGGTTATTATCTTGAATATAATTATAGATAGAGATAAACTGTAAATAGCAATAATGTTCAGCAAAGTAAGATCTACAAAAAAGTAAACATGACCAAAATGGTCAGTTGACCCCTTAAGGAGTTATTGTCCTTTATAGTCATTTTTTGTCAATTTTTCTTGAAGTTTTGTTATCTTGTACAAAAATCTTCTCCTCTGAAACTACTGAGACAAATTTAACCAAACTTGTCCACAATTATCATTAGGGTATCTAGTTTAAAAAAATGTGTTCGATGACCCTGTCTGCCAACCAAGATGGCCGACATGACTAATAATAGTACATAGGTTAAAATGCAGTTTTTGGCTAAAATCTCATAAACCAAAGCATTTAAAGCAAATCTGACAAGGATAAATTTGTTTGATAGGTCAAAGTCTATCTGCCCTGAAATTTTCAGACCAATCAGGCAACCCGTTGTTTGGTTGCTGCCCCGGAATTGGTAATTTTCAGAAAATTTTAGAGTTTTGGTTATTATCTTGAATATTGTTATAGATAGAGATAAAGTGTAAACAGCAATAATGTTTAGCAAAGTACAAGCTACAAATAAGTGGATATAGCCAAAATTTTCAATTGACCCTTTAAGGGAGTTACTGCCCTTCATAGTCAATTTTAACAATTGATTTGTATTTGTTTGTAAACTTTTACCAAATGCTTCTCCTCTGAAACTGCAGTAGTCCCAAAAAAGGTCCTGCCCCCCTCACTAATGAACATATACTTGAAGAAAAACAAACATTTATTCCTAATGATAGCGTTCCTTTGTTTACATTGAAAATGATGTGACAACTATAATCCCTAACATCAAAAATGTTTCAGTATTTTGGTTTCTTTTCAACAGATTCCAAAGTTTGAATGTCAAGTTTGAATTCTAATAATTTATACAGACTTCATCCCCTTTTACAGGTAATGTGTGCCTCATATTATTGTTTTAAAACTTTAATAGAATAACAGACACTTTGAGAGCTAAATTAATCAACAAAAACAGATCTTAGAATTGATTGATAGTGTTCAAAATATAAATTAACTATTAAAAGATGTTTTTCTCATTTAAAAAATATAGTTCTTCATTTAATATATATATTAGAAGTTTAGGATTTTTTTTTAATTTGATCGTGTCCCTTGTTCTCATTTCCTAGAATAAACCTACTTTAAAGTATTGGTTTTGAATTAATATTTAAGAAATTTATTATACTAAAAGTAAAAATATTACTTGATACAAGAATAAAGACCATGTGTTCAGTGTCATGAGTTTCAGTCATCATATTTGTTGGACTTTGTTGTTTAAAAGTTTTTTGTGGTAATAAGATATAGCAAACAGGAAGTCTTCAATGAAAAGTCAGAATACTTCCTTTTTTGGTGGGAATCTTGAAGGTACAGTATTAAAAGTTTGCTCAAGTTTAAAACTAGAATTGGGACACACAAACTGCTTTGTATTTTCAGATAAAATATAGATGAATAGGATCAATATAGTTTAAAGAAAAATCTGATTAGCCTGCTAGCATTCTAAAATTAGAATGTAAATAAGCCCAAAATAAAAATGACCACGAAAGGGAAGAAAACATTATTTTGCTGTCAATATTTATTTAACTGTGTTATCATACAACTAAATTTTTCCAATTTGCAAACACTTTTACTCTCAATGTTTTGCATGCATGTTCTCAACAATGATCAATGATGATGTCTAGAAAACATTCTTGTAAAAGAGAAGGATGAAGCTAAAAACAAGTTTTCAATGGAAATATTAAATTCATTAAAAATATTTAAACCATATGTGTTTTGTTTGTTGGAATGAGTACTGATATACTTTATTTGTAGTTCTATAGAATAAAAATTGAAACATTTGTTATTGATTAAATCAGGAACATTTGTATTGACAGGACTCGAAACTACCTAGTTATAGCAGATTCTATGTCCTTTCACCGTTAATAAATCATGACAAGAAACAGAAACAGGCGTGTAAAATACATACATGTGAACCTCCCGACGGGAGTATATTTCATGAATATCATTTCTTACTACTGTACGGGTGTAGTTGACACCTGTGTTAAATTTTACCTGTAAATCAAAGAAGATGTATAATTATATGGCTTCACTTGACAGCTTGGGTGTCAAACATACTGGTAATCAACGATGTTTACCTCTGGCTAACTGCCGTTGTTTAATAAAAACTTTGAGTAATACATTTTTGTTACTTCCCTTTGTTTTATCCTGTTTTCAGTTATTTTGCTTTTAAAAATGTAAATTGTAAAAAGACTATAAATGATTAATATTTTAATCAAATAATCATAAAAGGACGGTAATTAAATGAATTTGAATGTTTTGGGACAAATAAAAAAATATAAATTTATAAATTATTTTAGCAATCTAGACTTCCTTTCAAGGATTAAATTGAAGTTTATATGGTAAATCTGTCTATTTATTATGTTATTGGACTATACAATATGTACATTTAGACTGAAAAAAAATCCTAGTTAGTTTACTTCCTATTAAAACCTTGGGATTGAAAATTTAAGATGTTAGTTTATATAAGATTTTATTGTTTTAGCTAGAGATAGCAAAACATTTGCACTGTTTATGTTTTTTTAAGTTTTCTAGAAATATGACTTTCATAATGCTTAAAAGCCATGCAGTACTATTGCTTTTTTAATTAATTTATGATGTTGCAAATATCCGTGTAGAGCATATTTCTTTCTTATTTGTCTATAAAGTTACCAATGATAAGGAGATGGAGTCATGAATACAAATCTAAACAGATTATGAGATAAGATAAATAAATATAATGATTTATTTGCAAGCAGTGAACAATCATTTATCAAAAACAATAAAACAAGAAACAGATTCTTAATATTTTATTTCATTCAAATAGAAAGGCAATAAGGGTACTATGAACATATTACAATTTGATGGAAATTTGAAGAGAAAACACAATTTCTACATCATATGGTTACATTTACGACAAAATTTATGTCGATAAAAAACCTCCTGATCTGAGTCCTAATCTCCTGACCAAAATTTCCAAATCTCCTGATCTGAGTTTCACAGTCAATCAAATGTATGAAAATATGTTCTCTCTATTATCTGAATTATTTCTAAAAATATCAATAAAATGTCATTCAACTTATGTAATAAATGATGCAAGTGTATCTCATTGTAGTTTGTCACTTCAAATTTGTCATAATAGCATTCATGTCATCAGAATGCAAATGGGGAAATAAAAAAATTGTGCCGATGGCATTGCCAATTTCTCAAACCATTAAAAATGGGTCTCACTCTGGTCTAAGCATGACACAGGATTGACATTTTTTTGTAAGCATGACAAATGAATGGCAAATTCAACAATTGTGGTTTTTACCCACCATTTTTATGGCCCCGCAACGAAGTCTGTAATTTCATGAAAAAGACCTCAAAAAGAAAAGAACTCACGGTATAACCCTTGATAACTGCATAAGAAATTTTAAAACAAAAATTAATGAAGGTCCTACATATATATGTACTTCTTGTCATCAAACTTGGTTCTGTGATTCTGTAGTTAATGCTAAAACTATTAAAATGAATACTCCTGCAAACATGTCTCATTGTTTTACAAATTTTAAATCTGTACAGCACATAGAATGGATATGCCACACTTGTCTAAATGCAATTAAAAGACAAAAAATACCTCGCTTTGCAATAGCAAATAAGATGGGATTTCCCCAAAAACCAAAAGAATTAAATTTGTATCCCTTAGAAGAGAGACTGTTATCATTAAGAATTCCTTTTATGCAGATTCGACAGTTGCCTAGAGATGGACAGTTATCAGTTAAAGGCAATGTTGTAAATGTACCTGTTGAAGTTCAACCTACAATAAATTCACTTCCTCATACATTAGAGAAATCAGGAACAATATCAGTTAAACTGAAGAAGAAGCTGGAATTCAAAAAGTGTGATTTTAGTGAAAATGTGAGACCATTTGCTGTCATTTGTGCATTACATTATTTGATGAGAACAAGTGAATTGTACAAGTCTTCTGGAATAGAAATAAATGAGGATTGGATTACAGAAATAGCAAAAATAAATGAAGAAGAAATACCAAATGAAAAGAATAGTACAGAACAAGAGGATAACCAAGATGAAAATGATTCAGAAGATGACTCGGATCATTTCAGTGAAATAGATGAAAATGAAACACATGTTGGTAATACAGATACACTTTTAGATCACATTCCAGACGACAATCCACTATGTGATGCAGGTTTAACTTTTGCTCCTGGTGAAGGTCAACGACCAATTAGCCTCTATAGTGATCCTGATGCAGAGTACTTATCTTTTCCAACTATATTTTGTGGTCAAAGAAGGCCAGATAATAAAGACAGGTCTGTTTCTGTTCACTATACTGATATTGTCAAATGGGTCCATGGATAGGAGAGTAGCACAGTCTGTACCAAACATTTTTTTTAAGTTGAAGAAAATTCAGTTAAAAAACATTAAGTGATAAGGTCAATCTTGCTCTGAGAAGGTGTCAATCAGAAGGAAAAAAATGGACAGCAAAAGATGTACTCAATCCTAACACTGTAAATGATCTTGTAAGATTAGATGAAGGTTATTACATCTTTAGAAGTTTAAGAAACTCTCCAGTATACCTTGAAAAGAGGACAAAAGATTTGTTTGCAATGATCAGACAATTGGGTCTTCCAACATGGTTTGGCTCTCTTTCATCTGCAGACACTAACTGGAAAGATTTGTTACGAATTCTAGGAAAATTAAATGATGGCAAAGAGTATACTGACAAGGAATTGGAAGAAATGGATTGGAATCAGAAATCTAAACTTGTTCAGAAAGACCCTGTGACATGCTCTAGATATTTTGATTATCGTGTCCAACAGTTTATGAACTTAGTGTTGAAAAGTGATCATGATCCTATTGGAAAATTGACAGACTTTTTTTATAGGGTTGAATTTCAACAGAGAGGTTCACCACATATTCATATCTTGATTTGGATTTAAAATGCACCAGTATATGAAAGTAATTCAAATGAAGATGTTGTAGCATTTATTGATAAATATGTCTCCTGTTCACTTTCAGAAAATGACACTAGTTTAGTCAATTTACAAGTTCATAAACATTCTAAAACACGCAGAAAAAAAGGTCACCAAATTTGTCGTTTTGGTTTCCCCTTTCCACCTATGAAAGCAACAGTAATCTTAGAGCCTTTGAAAGAAAATGATGACATAGAAAAGTACAAGGCTATATATAAAGAAATACAAAACGAAATTAATATACTTCACAATTCTGAAGATATAGACCAGATGACATATGACATGTTTTTAGATGATGTGTTACAAATGAATGATGAAAATTACATAAAGGCCATAAGAAGCAACTTGAGTGGTCCAAAAGTTTTTCTCAAACGAAAACCATCTGAAGTCCGTGTTAATGGTTACATGAAAACTGTGTTGATAGCTTGGCAAGCAAACCATGATTTACAGTTTGTTTTAGATGCATTTGCATGTGCAGTGTATATTGTTTCATACATAAGCAAGTCACAAAAAGGTATGAGTGCATTACTAGACCAAGCAGCAAAAGAAGCACGACAGGGAAATTTAGACTTGAAGCATCAAGTAAGGCACATTGGGAATTACTTTTCAAATTCTGTTGAAACAAGCGCACAAGAAGCAACATACTTAACACTACAGATGCCTTTAACAAAAGCAACAAGACAAGTTGTCTTCATTAACACATCTCCACAACACAAAAGAACTTTCCTTCTAAAACAATCATCAGCCCTAGAAAAACTAGGCCCAGACTCTACTGAAATAGAATCAGACAATGATATTAAAAGATACTCGCGTAGACCAAAACAACTGGAGAACTGGTGTCTAGCAGACTATGTATTTCAGCTTGAATTGCAGTATCTTAAAAACTTGGAATCCTCAGATCATGAAACAGAACAGCAAGAAAATGAGTCTGAAAGTGAAAATGAAGAGACAAATGCAGATGTTATAGAAGAAAACAATAACAAGATCAACATAACACTGAAGAATGGTATTAGAATATACCAAAGAAAAACACCTAAGGTTATAAGATATGTTAAATATAATTACAAGACTGACTCTGAAAACTTCTACAGAGAACGCTTAATGTTATTTTATCCATGGAGAAATGAACTTTCAGATTTGCAATGTGGACATGAAACATTTGAAAAAATGTACTTGACTGTTTCAAGACTATTAGAAAAGAAAGCTAAGCAATATGAAGGAAAAGTAATAGATCTAGAGAAAGCTATAGAAGAGGCAGAAAATGATTGTAATGAGAATGATCAAATAGCACCTGCCACACAGCAAGTAGAAATGGAAGATGCTGAAATAGGCCCAACAGAATCAGAACAGTATGTTCATTTCAATCCAGATAGACCAACAGAACATAGACTGTATGATATGTCTCGTGAAGTTGGAATTGAAGCAAGAACAGTAGAATTGACAAATCATGCCAACAGAATAAGTGAGAGTGATTATTTTGATTTGATAAGATCTTTGAATAAGAAACAATGGGAATTTTTCAAACATGTTGTCACATGGGTTAAAACAAAACATGAACCATTTTATACATTTTTGACAGGTGGAAAATCTGTAGTTGTCAGAACAATATTTCAAGCTTTACACAGACACTTATGTTCTATTGAAGGTGAGGACCCTGACGATATAAGAATTCTTCTTTGTGCTCCTACTGGAAAGGCAGCTTACAATATAAATGGTCTGACTATTCACAATGCTTTCCAGATACAACCAAATAAAGGACTTGACCAGTCACTGTCATGTGATGTTCTCAATACACTCAGAATGAAATACAGAAATTTGTCTCTGATTTTGATTGATGAAATTTCAATGGTTGGAAACAAAATGTTCTCTTTACTGGAAAGAAGGCTAAAAAAATCAAGGGAAGCAACTGTTCATTTGGTGGCGTGAATATCATAGCTATTGGTGACTTTTTCCAACTCCAACCTGTATTTGACAGCTGGATTTTCAATGATCTAAGCAAAGGATTAACAGCGTTAGCTCCTAATTACTGGAAATTATTATTTTCTTTTCATGAACTTACTGAAATAATGAGACAAAAAGATGATTTGGAATTTGCTCAATTACTAAATAGGTTGAGACAAAATCAGCTGACTGAAAATGATTTTGCAGTTTTAAATACAAGAACTGTTTCAATCAGTGATCCATCATACAGAACTAATGCTACTCATTTGTTTGTTGAAAATGCTTTAGTGGATAATTTTAATTTACAATACATATCTAAATTAGGCTCACAAAAGGTTAAAGTTAAAGCAGTTGACACAGTTTGTGGGGATTTACCAGCATCTGTAAAAACAAAATTACTTAGTTCTTTACCAGAAAAACAGTCTGATACAGCCAATCTTGCAAAGGAAGTGGTATTAGCAATTGGGATGAAATATGATCTTACAGCTAATATTGAAGTCACTGATGGTCTCACAAATGGTTCAACTTGTGAACTTAAATTGATAGAGTGTAAAACTAAATCTATAAGACCAAGTATCATATGGGTTAAGTTTGAGGATGCCAGAATTGGTGCTAACAGTAGAAGAAAATATTCACACTTGTATGGAAAAGATGTTGAAAAAACATGGACTCCAATGTTTGACATTAAAAGGTCATTTACTTATAAATATAAGACCTTTGAAAGAATTCAATTTCCTCTTCGTCCAGCAGCCGGAAAAACAATTCATAAATCGCAAGAAGTTGTTGTTAGTCTGAAATCAAAACGTAAAGGGAAAATACCACATATTCACTATGTTGCGCTAAGCAGAGTAACATCTTTAACTGGATTACAGATATTAGATCTCAATCAAGAAGCAATAGCTGTAGCAGAGTGTGTTCGACAAGAATTACACAGACTAAGGACAGATGCAACTCTACAGTTGTGCTTTAAGCCATTGTATAATTTATCAAGTAACTATTTTAAAGTAGTTTTCAAGAACTCAAGGTCTTTGCATGCTCACTTTAATGATATAAAATCAGACCCTAACATCTTGGATGCTGATGTTATTGGTATTGCTGAATCAAGACTTGTTTCAACAGATGAAAATGATGATTTTCATGTACCTGGTTTTAAAACCACCAGTTCGATTAGACCAAAAGCAAACAAACTTTAATACAAGACCACCTCATGGATTGGTATTATATTATCGAAATGATTGTATTCTTCACAATACAGTCACTTTCTCAACTCCATCTTTAGAGTTTGTTATAGCAGACATAATATCACCTAGCAAATGTCTTTTCAGGTTGTCTTTGTTTACAAAGCACCAATCTGTAAATTGCAACAACTAAAAGATACTTTCCTTGCAAACCTTCTTCCTGATGTGTATTTAAGACATCCAAAAATTATCTTAATGGGAGACTTTAATATTGATTTAAACACTGAGAATACTTCTTTTTTAAAGTTCATGAGAGATTCATTTTGCTGTTCACAAATTGTGTCTAAACCTACTACATCTTATGGTACATTGTTGGACTTAATTTTCCTCAATTTTGATAGTAAGGTAAATTTTGAAACAGATGTTCTTGATTCCTATTGGTCAGATCATAAAGTCATATATGTAGCCATTGAAACACAATGATTCAGTGTAATGATTATTTTATATGCCGAAACCAGCTTTGCTTGAAACAATGAAAATTAAACCCGCTGAAAAACATGACACATTTGCGGTTGCTGAAAATGCAACCTCAAATGTGCAGGAGTGGTTTTAAAGGAAAATGGGTTTCCACTCCAACAGATTTGCCTTTTCATAAGTAGGAATAGAAATGGAGTTGGCTTCAAAACTTCTGATATCCAGTATTACCTGTATAGAAGAAAGCTTCTTTACAAAGCTTTCTTCTTTATAGGTACACTGGATTAACGGTAGCAGAGGTAAAGAAATTTGAAACTGTGTTGCTTTGACTTCCATAAAGCAGAAAGGCCCTTGGTGATTGGTCAACCATTTTGCTATGGAAGAAAAGTAGAATTCCATTTATTTCAAGTCAGTAATGATTGGAGATATCAAATTTTAGAACCTCTACTACCTGAATGCTCATTGTATCAGTGGAGAGTTATGTGCACTTCGCATGTGAACACTCCTGATATTTACTTGTTATAAATGTATATATATAATTCTTGAAATATTTATTTTTGAATACAATCAAAAGCCATTACTTTAATATAGATGTAAAAAGGGAGTTTTGAAGACCACAAGTTCCATGCCTCATATGGTAGAGGACGAGCAAACACATACAATTAATAGACTTAAATACTTTTATAGCAGCCTACAAACTTTTTAAGTCAAGATACAAGACAGTAGGTGTACTTATCGAAACCATAAACCCTTGAACACGTTGTAAATTCGGATTTCCAAAATGGCGTCCTGGGACGGCAACGAAGTCTTAAAAAACATTAAAATTGACACAAATATGTCAAAGATAGATACAGAATACCCATCTAATTGTTTACCAATAAAGCTGAATAAGCGTACCGGTAAGGCAAAGAAATGTCAATTTGAGGCTATTGATGTAAATATGTACGAAGAAAGTGCCCATATGATTACATTTCACACTTCTATAAATAGAATACAACCCTGGATAAAGGCTCTCAGCCTGCTTTACTTTGACAATATGGGTAATCAAGAAGATACTGTAATAAAATGGTCAGATGTACCAGAAAGATGGTCTGACAGATATGATGTTGCTAACTCCATATTAATAGAAATCAGAGATCCAAGTGAACATATCTTGAAATATAATGTCACCTTTTTTGTAACAACAGGTACTATTAGAGTACAAGGAAGTAACTACCTCTCCTTTGTTGAAAAAGATTTCCCAATTCTGATTGAAATAATGAAGCTATTAGATACATGTGAAAATGACGAGACCTCCTTGAAAACAATCGAAGGTCATGAACCTAATGAAGTGGTCACACAGCAAACAATAAATGTTGTCTGATCCACATGCACAGGTTCAGTGATCTCCTCATGACCATCAGTTGTAATCTCCACCACTGGTACAAAAGTGTTTAAATTGGGGTCTGTCCCTGAACTGTCAGCTGGAGACGGAAGAGGGGAGGAGTGCAACCTTTGGTGCGTTGAGGTTGACCTATTATCTTTAAAACGAGTTTCTTGTACACAAATAATTTCTGGGTTATTATGTGTGTCTAAGGAATGTTTGAGGGAATTTGCGTTCGCATAAAGTGATCGCGCATTCCACTGTAAAATGTGTAACCCCATTACGGTTAATTAATTGTTTTAATTAATTATTGCTAATAATATCTTTAAATGACGTCAACTGTTATTTCTTTTCTAAAATGCTCTCTGATAAAGTTTTGAAAGAGGCTCATGATGGGAACAGAGATATCTATCCCCTTGTTTATCCGCTATATTCCGTATCTCTGTGATTAGGTTTTCCCAGTTTTTTAATTCATTTACGTCTTTACTTGGTGGTTCAATTATAGTTTTGCGTACCTCTGAAATATTTTTTCTATCTTTATTAGGAATAATGGGGGTTTGATCTTCTATTTGTGTATTCTCTGTTTCAATATTTAAATTTTTATCTACGCTCATTTCCGGATTATCTACCGGTGACATAGTGGCTTCATTATCGCTAATTATATCCGTGTCATTGTTAATTACTTTTGATTTAACACTGTCAGCGTATGATTTACCAGATGTGACATTTGATGTGCTATTTATTTATTTATCTATTGCCTGATGTTTACCACCACAGTTGTTACATTTTAAATTTTTACCATTACAGTTTTTGGTTGCATGTTTACCAGCACATTTAATGCACGTATTGATAGATTTTCTGCATTGTTTTGCGTAATGTCCTAGACTTGCGCATTTAGTACAAAATTTAGAGTTAGGTTTATATGGCAGTAAATCATACTCTATGTTTTGTCCCTGATTGTTTAAGGAAATAGATGTAAATATTGAGTCTCTTTCTGATAGAGTTACTAATAGATAACCAGCTTTACCTAATTGTTTTACAATTTTTATATCTGCCCCTGTTTGCCTTAGCATATTTTCCTGCTTTTTAATATTTAGGATTTCAGTATCAACAGGTTTAGGTATAATTGTATAGACTCTATTTTGAGTAACCTTTTTCGTTCATTTCCTTTGTAGCAGCTGCTTGAATAGTTATTTTCTGCTTATGGTCAGCATCAAATTTAGACACTTTTATTTGGAAATTACCCAGTTTAGTCAAGCCTAGTAACTTTCTCCTTATGGTTTCAGATGGTGCGTAAACCAACACCCTGTTTTTAAGTGGTTTTATTTCTATGGCTTGATCATTTACACTTCCTATCATGGTTATTAGTAGATAATGGAGAGAGTTAAGGGTCAGTAGCCTAAACTTTTTTGCCCTTGATGTTATGATTAGTGTTTCACTAGGGGGAAACATTTTTTTGCCCTTATCATTGAGTGACACAGGGCTTTTAGTTTTGGTTTGGCTTAATCCTTGCCTTTTTGGATATTGTATTGGCGAATTGCCTTGACTTTGTTTGTAAATTTTGGAATCAGGTGATTCCCCTTGTTGTGGACTTCTGGAGTCAATTTTCCTTTTGTTGTTTGTCATATTGCTCATATTTAAATTTATCTTAACTTTTAATTAAATTTATTAAAGCAAAAATAGATTAAACTGTAGCCTGTTTAAATATTTTAAAAATACTTATTTAGCAAAAATATTAAATTATTTAAACTTATTTAGCAAAAATATTAAACTAACTAAAGAATTGAACAAAAAACAACAGACCGTAATCTTATCCTGTAATTGCTTTGAGATCGACGCGTACGTGTTGACTCGACGACGGCAAGCTAAGGAGTGATATGTTTTGTTTATCACATCACATTCATTACTCTTTATGGATCTCTTATATAAAAGAGGGACGAAAGATACCAAAGGGACAGTCAAACTCATAAATCTAAAACAAACTGACAACGCCAAGGCTAAAAATGAAAAAGAAAAACAAAAACAATAGTACACACGACACAACATAGAAAACTAAAGAATAAACAACACGAACCCCACCAAAAACTAGGGGTGATCTCAGGTGCTCTAGAAGGGTAAGCAGCCACATGTGGCACCCGTCGTGTTGCTTATGTGATTACAAATCCGGTAAATAGTCTAATTCGGTAGGTCACATTCATGAAAGGGAAGGGGAATGTAGTTACGACGTAACTATAAATTGCTTTAAAATCAAAGTTGGAAATGTTACCAAGAAATCTCTAATAACTTCTGAGGATTGACATGTTCTACTTATCTATAAATAAATAAATATCAAATAAATCAAAAAATCCTCATTAAAAATCCGATTCAGAATCTGTTATTTCGATAACCTTCTGTCTTTTTGTGAAGGCAAATCAATGTTACGCTGATCAATCAACTCTTCTCCAAAAAAAATAATATCTAAAATTTAAAAAAAATAATTTGCCAATTATTGTAATTGTGTTTATGTAACAAAATATTTGTTCCGGCGTGACATTTGTTCCGCCGGAACAAATTTCATATGAAATATGTTCCACCAGAACTTATTTCACAGAAAATATGTTCCAGCACTATAAAATTTGTTCCGGAACTAATTTTTTAAACAAGTGTGATATAAGTTCCGGAACAAAAATTACAGCACCATGAGTTTTGTTCCAATACTAAAATTTAAAAGAAAAGGTGAAATAAGTTCCTGTGATATAGTTTTGAATAAAGGTATTTTATAGAAATCAATGAAAATGTTCTGCTCGAACCTATTTCACAGAAAATAAGTACTGTGCTTGCATGGGGTACATTTGCAATTGAATGCATGACTGTAGGATGGAGATAAGAAATAAAAGCGATGATAATGTATCATAATTTGTATCTATGTTTTATCCTTTATGTGATATTCGACCTCCTTGTTTCCTGTTGATCTGTCATGGGTGTTCTAATCATACATGTACTTAGCTATGGTCATTGCAGTTTTTAAAGAGTGTGGCTTTTGTTTCTTTGTCTTTTAAAATAATTGATCAGTCACTTTGTCCTTTTTTTTAAAAGTACAAATGTTCATCTTTAACTATGATACCTTTTTTGGGGGAATGACTTTTATTATTATTTTTTATTCTACTCTTTCCTGGTTCATAATTGTCATTTTTAGTATTATCATGGAAGTATTATATTGACAATATAATACTTCCATGGTATTATTAATTGAGTATGTTATTTAACTTTTGCTGAACTCCACATGATCCAAATTGGATGTTTACACTTTTTATTTATTACATTATCAATATGATACAGACTAAATACATGTTTTTTATAATGACTTTAAACTGACTGATGACAAGTGCTCAGTATATAAGATAACTTGTTAAACCAGTGGAACATATTTCATAGACAAGGAACTTATTTCACCAGGTGAGGAACAAATCTCACAAATCCAGAACTTATTTCACCAGATAAGGAACAAATCTCACAAACATGGAACTTATTTCACTAGGTAAGGAACAAATTTCACCAACCCAGAACTTATTTCACCAGGTAAAGTGTGGAACTTATTTCATATAGATGGAACAAATTATATAGAAATTGTCTGTGTAAAAAGTTCTCCCAGAACAAATTACCTGTGAAATTAGGTCCACTGGAACTTTTTTCACAGGAACAAATTTTGGCTCACATTTGTGCCAATAAAATATTTGATTTGTATTTGTATATATTTTGATCTATATTTAATGTGATAACATTTACAGATTAAGTCACATATGCACTTTCTAGCTTATTCATAAAATGAAAACAACAAAATCTTTATGGTCTTGAAAATACTAGCCATTACTTATTTTAGAGAACGAACATGTACTATGAACGTGAAAATTATTTAAAAAAATATATCTATAATGTGGTCATATTTATAAGTTTCTGTTACAAAACTTTGAATTTTTCGAAAAACTAAGGATTTTCTTAACCCAGGCATAGATTACTATACACGCATTCAATTTTGATAGACAATATGTTTAAAGTACAAACACATTTACATTAACTGGTCATTGCAGACAAACAAAAATTAGGTATATACCAATATTGTCAATATTATTTTTCTATTACCTGAGCAACACACAATGGAAATAGGCGTTGTCCCTCAAACTTTAGTTCTTAAATGACTCCTGATCCCATTATCATTGTTACTTTCCATCCCTATTTTGAAATTTATCTTTAAGTAATAAATTTCTTCGAATTTAAAAGTCTTATGCTGAATACAGAATTAGACTTTAAATTTAATCTATTTTATAATATGAACTATCAAGAACTATCAAATACACAAGTCGTCAAATTTATTTAGATCTACCTGATTTAGTTAACCACAAGATGCCTATTGTTTAATAACCCCTCCGTGTTTCTAACAAATTATTTACAATTTTGTATGTTATTCTACAACTGCATTTAAAATACTTGTCCTTATTTTGTTCTGGAGAATGGATATAATATTTTTTTTAAACTCGGATGAAGAAAACAATTATCAAGTACCATGAACGTGAAAATTGTCTTAAAAATTATATCTTTAATGTGGTCATAGATTGCCTATCAATGCAATATTACACACTATTCAGTATGTAAATATAAGAATGTTCAACGTATTTACAAACTGAAAAAATCTACGCAATATTTCACTAGACCAAATAGCTTCATCAAGCATGCATCTATCCCGTTGAAATCGGACGAAGGTGATAAGAAACTTTAGCAGCTCAATGTATATGTTGCACTTTAACTGAGCTGCCTTGAAAATAAGAAAATTCTGCAACTCAATCTGCATGTTGCACTTGGATTCAGATGCCTTGAAAATACTTAAGAGGTAGTTGAAGTTAGCAACGTCCATTGACCAATATTACGGGATTTAAAGGACGATGCTTTGAAGTAAATTCTGTATCTTTTCTCGTCTTTTTCGTTAAGACCATCAGGGTCTAAAGTGTGGAGTTGGTGGATCCACAAGTTATCTCTTCTCCTTCTCGCCACGGTGTTCCACTCGGAGTTGACTTCTATTATTTGGAAAGTAACATTATCAAACAGATGTTTCGTTATACGAAGATGGCTTGTGGGAGGACATTTTTTGTTGGTTTTGTACGATGGTTATTGAGCAGAATGTTGAATGTGTCCATTGTTTCTCCCACATTCTGAATGCCACAAGTGTCACTAGTTAATATATAAATTGAGTTCTCCGTTTTACAGTTGGAATTTAATGGTATGATTTTGTTTATTAACGGAGCTGATGAATTAACTGCTTGTATTGGCAACTTTATAACACAAACAATTCCTTCGATCACATTGTTTGTAGCAACCAGAAGATTGAGTAGGCTGCTTTGCTAATACATATGTCACTAATTTGTCACGGATTTTTTTTAGGTCTTCTGAAGGCCAAGACTGGTGGTGATAATCATTTTCTATAATTTTCCAATACTTCTGAACAATGGATGGCACATTTTTAAAATCAGGATGGTAAGTGAGTACAAAGGGTGTACTGTTAGCTGCTTTATTCTTATCTTTGTACTCTGGGCGACTAGTTCCGTTTTCTCTTTCGAAAGCGCTGTCAATGATGTTCTTATTGTATCCTTGAACAACTAGATGTTTACGTAGTTGTCCATAAAGTCTAGCATTATTCGTATTTTCAGTAGAGCGTATTCTCTCGATTCACAATGCCTGGTTGAATGGGATACCACGGGAGCAGTGTTTAGGATGGGAACTTTTAGGAGAAAGGAATTGATGTCTGTCCGTTTGTTTGGTATGAAGGTCCGTGATAATGGTTCCGTTCTTGATGTAATTCGTAGTATCGAGGACGTTTATTTTCTCCAGAGATGATTCATATGTAAATATTATTGAATGGTGAAAAGAGTTAACAGTGTTCTAGAAATTAAGTTAAATGTTCTTGTGAATCTGTCCATTTGAAATCAATATCGTCAATGAATCGGAACCATGCTAAGGGCTTGTATGGAGTAATATAGGCGTTTTTTCAAGTATATGTTGGCATATGGCGGGGCCATTATTGTGCCCATACTAGTACCGTCTATCTGGAGATAGTGTTTTTCATTGAAAGAAAAGTTTTTATTCTCTAGTACTAGTTTCAGAAGTGTTACAAGACACTCAGTAAGAGGATTCTGTTCACTACGAGTGTTCATGTCTCTTCACACGCTGCTATTGCTTCGTCTTGTGGAATGTTGGTATATAAAGAAGACACGTCCATGGATGCAAGTATAGAATGGCTAGCTAAAGGATTGAGGCTTTACATTTTCTTTAGATACGCAGTTGTATCTTGAATGAGGGTAGTTCTTTCACATGAGGTCACATTTATAAATATTCTGTTTACAATACTTTGAATTTTTCTAATAACACAAAAGAAAACCCATACAGACAAACAGACGGACAGTCATGTGCCAAGAATCAAATGGAAACAGGTCAATAAGACCAAGCTTAACTTTATTAGAATAATCTTTAATTAAAATCCTAATTTCTGCAACTATGCACATTGTGTTATTAACGCCAAATGTAAATCCGTGTTTTCCTTAACAAAATTCCGTTGAAAAATTATTTCTTGTATCAAAGATAAAAGATCCACACCCCCGATTGCGATGTCTTAAGATAAAAACATTCTTATTTCCCGAAGTAGTAACGTGGGTAGTTTTACTATTATGTCGCGAGTATAAGCATTACTAGGTTAACATAGGTTAAGAATTTGTTTGATACACAGGTTTTTCAACAGCGGTTCCCTAAATCTGTGTGGCTGCTGCTGTGTTCTGCTTTTGGGATGCTCTCGTGGGCACGGCTTTGTTCACCCCCTTGCGTGGAGGCTCCCGGCTTTCCACACCCTCTTGCGCGAAGGCTCTCGGCTTTCCCCTCCAACAGCCTCAACGCCGCCTCCTCTTTTGTCATCTGGACTCTGTTCAACAAGTATGTGAATAATGATATAGTGGTAAAATACTAACATTCGGCAATGATTTAAGAAATAAAGTTTGTCAAAATATCTGAAGTAGTTCAAATAATTCCTCATTGAGTTAAAATCCCTTTGATATATACATTGAAATTGGTTATGTGGGAACCCGCAACTAAAAGCTTAAAACTAAAAGCTCATTTAAGCAAGGATCAGTTGGTCAAAGTGAATGATTGGTTACAGGAATTTTTGAAGGATCATGCGCCTGGAACAGCACGTTCCTATCTGAGCTCCATTGTAATGTTTGTCGGCCATCTTGTGCGACAAGGGTTTTTAAGAAAGGGAGCAGGAAAAGAGCGCTAAGATTTAAAGAAGATATAAATCTAATATTAGAGAATATGTTTTTAATATATTGAAAAATAAATGGAGTAAAAAAGATCATAATAAATTGCATGAAATTAAACCTAATTTAGGCAAACCTTTTAATAATATTATGTGCAGAAAAGATCAAGGTGTTTTTACTAGATGTCGTATTGGTCATACTAGAATAACACACGAGTATCTTTTGAAAAATGAAGATGAACCACAATGTGTTCCTTGCAACTGCAAGTATACTATTAAACATGTTTTAATTAATTGGATTGACTTTGCTGATATTCGTAAGAAGCATTTCAATGTCAATAATATGTATGATTTATTTAATAATGTTCCATTTACAAATATTGTTGCTTTTTTAAAAGAAATTGGAATTTATTATAGAATATAAAAATGTTATTATATTTAAATCGATTTTAAATTTTATGACGTTATTTTACTGTTGATTTTTATTTGTATATACTCAATTTGCTTTAGTCAAGAATTTTAGTATATTGAAGGACTTTTTGTCTTATTTTAAAAATATGCTTTAAATTGTAAAAATATTCGAATTAGCTCTCGCCGCGATATAGCCTTTTTGTGCTAATGCGGCGTAAAGCAACCAACAATCAATCAATCAATCTTGTGCGACTAGGGTTTTTAAGAAAGGGAGTAGGAAAAGCGCTAAGATATAAAGAAGATATAAAGCTACTGAGTAAACAGATCAGAAAGAAAGTACAAACCAGAAGGACCAAGCTTGATGTGGAAGAGATAGGTAAGTTTAATGTTAATGTCACAAAACTACCAACAGCATTCAAAACGATGTATCCACTCAATACACATAATTCACAAACACACATACATACTGTCCTTATCGTCGTCTATTACCACGACCCCCACGATCACTTTCCCCCTCCTTTGAATTGGAGGATCCACAGCTGGTTCCTCCATTGATGCCGTAATAAATACATGCAGACCTTCACCGAGTTATGTATGAATGTACTGGTCGTTACTAAAATTAAAAGTGTATTATTTTCGTAAATTGATCTGTCTGTTATCATGACAGGGACATCAAATTTTTTTTTCATTTACCTGTGTTATGTCAATAACAAATAATATGTTATGATTTACAATAAACTTGCATGGTTACGGTACAAGGTAAACCACAAGATATTTATCATAAGTATTGGGCGACATTAATTGAAATACTATTAAGTGCAATTTCTTTGCAAGTCTTTAAATTAAGTACTTGTCTTAATTAATTTAATTTAATTTAAAAATATTTCCTTTTATAGTATAAAAATATTTATATATTGATCTCTTTGATATATACTAGACAGCCACATGAATTGACATTTTGTTTTCCATTACCTGTGTGTCGTCAAGTACAAAGGAAATATGTGTTGACATTTAAACAAGGGGCTGTGGCAGATGGAACAAATTAAACCATGTGAATGTTTGCCTTTATTGCTTTGTGAACATTATTGAAGATTATATTATAAATGCAGATCTTCACCGAGCTCTGTATGTATGAACTGGTCGTTACTGAAATTAAAAGTGCGTTCTGTTCGTATTTTTCTAGCCCTACAATCCTTAGATTGGTGCCCAATTTTGTTACAATTATAACACCTACGTGCGGGTCCGACGTGGTCAACTTCCATAGGTTCATGTCTGTCCGGATACCCCGTCTTGTCAGTAGTTAACTTTCCCCTCCTTAAATCAAACTTTTTTCTTAAGTTTTGTTCTGTCATAGAAATTGTTACTGCACGTTGCAGAGTGTCAGGTTTTCGCGCATAATTTTCATCGTAAGCGTATCCTGAGATAAGCCATTTATGAAAAAAATGATCAATTGCGACTCAACTATCACTTAAGTCCCATCTTGACCCCTGAACGCTTCTTCTGCCAAAGTTAATAAACGTTCAGCTAAAACCCGAACGTTTTCTGTCGGTTTTTGTTTCAATTTATTTAAAATTTCGAAAGCATGTCGAGAGTCGGTCACTTCAGCAAATCTTAATAATAATAATAATAAATATCAAATATATCAAAAAATCCTCATTAAAAATCATATTCAGAATCGGTTATTTCGATAACCTTCTGTCTTTTTGTGAAGGCAATCGGTGAAACTATGAATTGCTTTAAAATCAAAGTTGGAAATGTTACCAAGAAATCTTTAATAATTTCTGAGGATTGGCATGTTCTACTTATCTATCAATAAATATCAAATATATAAAAAAAATCCTCATTAAAAATCATATTCAGAATCTGTTATTTCGATAACCTTCTGTCTTTTTGTGAAGGCAATCGGTGTAACTATAAATTGCTTTAAAATCAAAGTTGGAAATATTACCAAGAAATCTCTAATAACTTCTGAGGATTGACATGTTCTACTTATCTATAAATAAATATCATATATATCAAAAAATCCTCATTAAAAATCATATTCAGAATCTGTTATTTCGATAACCTTCTGTCTTTTTGTGAAGGCAATCGGTGTAACTATAAATTGCTTTAAAATCAAAGTTGGAAATGTTACCAAGAAATCTTTAATAACTTCTGAGGATTGGCATGTTCTACTTATCTATAAATAAATATCAAATATATCAAAAAATCCTTATTAAAAATCATATTCAGAATCTGTTATTTCAATAACCTTCTGTCGTTTTGTGAAGGCAATCGGTGTAACTATAAATTGCTTTAAAATCAAAGTTGGAAATGTTACCAAGAAATCTCTAATACCTTCTTAGGATTGGCATGTTCTATTTATCTATAAATAAATATCAAATACATCAAAAAATCCTCATTGAAAATCATATTCAGAATCTGTTATTTCGATAACCTTCTTTTTGTGAAGGCAATCGGTGT
The DNA here is from genome assembly GCF_963676685.1 of Mytilus edulis. Lineage (NCBI taxonomy): Eukaryota > Metazoa > Mollusca > Bivalvia > Mytilida > Mytilidae > Mytilus > Mytilus edulis. Next base: position 79,253,553 of record NC_092354.1, on the reverse strand, counting down.
AACTATAAATTGCTTTAAAATTAAAGTTGGAAATGTTTCCAAAAATCTCTAATAACTTCTGAGGATTGACATGTTCTACTTATCTATAAATAAATATCAAATATATCAAAAAATCCTCATTAAAAATCATGTTCAGAATCATATTCAGAATCTGGTATTTCGCTAACCTTCTGTCTTTTTGTGAAGGGAATCGGTGAAACTATAAATTGCTTGAAAATTAAAGTTGGAAATGTTACCAAGAAATCCCTAATAACTTCTGAGGATTGATATGTTCTACTTATCTATAAATAAATATCATATATATCAAAAAATCCTTATTAAAAATCATATTCAGAATCTGTTATTTCGATAACCTTCTGTCTTTTTGTGAAGGCAATCGGTGTAACTATAAATTGCTATAAAATCAAAGTTGGAAATGTTACAAAGAAATCTCTAATAACTTCTGAGGATTGACATGTTCTAATTATCTATAAATAAATATCAAATCTATCAAAAAATCCTCATTAAAAATCATATTTAAAATCTGTTATTTCGATAACCTTCTGTCTTTTTGTGAAGGCAATCGGTGTAACTATAAATTGCTTTAAAATTAAAGTTGGAAATGTTACCAAGAAATCTCTAATAACTTCTGAGGATTGACATGTTCTACTTATCTATCAATAAATATCAAATATATCAAAAAATCCTCATTAAAAATCATATTCAGAATCTGTTATTTCGATAACCTTCTGTCTTTTTGTGAAGGCAATCGGTGTAACTATAAATTGCTTTAAAATCAAAGTTGGAAATGTTACCAAGAAATCTCTAATAACTTCTGAGAATTGACATGTTTAACTTATCTATAAATAAATATCAAATATATCAAAAAATCCTCATTAAAAATCATATTCAGAATCTGTTATTTCGATAACCTTCTGTCTTTTTGTGAAGGCAATCGGTGTAACTATAAATTGCTTTAAAATCAAAGTTGGAAATGTTACCAAGAAATCTCTAATAACTTCTGAGGATTGGCATGTTTTACTAATCTATCAATAAATATCAAATATATTAAAAAAAAATCCTCATTAAAAATCATATTCAGAATCTGTTATTTCGATAACCTTCTGTCTTTTTGTGAAGGCAATCGGTGTAACTATAAATTGCTTTAAAATCAAAGTTGGAAATATTACCAAGAAATCTATAATAACTTCTGAGGATTGACATGTTCTACTTATCTATAAATAAATATCATCTATATCAAAAAATCCTCATTAAAAATCATATTCAGAATCTGTTATTTCGATAACCTTCTGTCTTTTTGTGAAGGCAATCGGTGTAACTATAAATTGCTTTAAAATCAAAGTTGGAAATGTTACCAAGAAATCTCTAATAACTTCTGAGGATTGGCATGTTCTACTTATCTATAAATAAATATCAAATATATCAAATTCCTCATTAAAAATCATATTCAGAATCTGTTATTTCGATAACCTTCTGTCTGTTTGTGAAGGCAATCGGTGTAACTATAAATTGCTTTAAAATTAAAGTTGGAAATGTTAACAAGAAATCTCTAATAACTTCTGAGGATTGACATGCTCTACTTTTATCTATCAATAAATATCAAATATATAAAAAAAACCTCATTAAAAATCATATTCAGAATCTGTTATTTCGATAACCTTCTGTCTTTTTGTGAAGGCAATCGGTGTAACTATAAATTGCTTTAAAATCAAAGTTGGAAATGTTACCAAGAAATCTCTAATAACTTCTGAGAATTGACATGTTTAACTTATCTATAAATAAATATCAAATGTATCAAAAAATCCTCTTTAAAAATCATATTCAGAATCTGTTATTTCGATAACCTTCTGTCTTTTTGTGAAGGCAATCGGTGTAACTATAAATTGCTTTAAAATCAAAGTTGGAAATGTTACCAAGAAATCTTTAATAACTTCTGAGAATTGGCGTGTTCTAATTATCTATAAATAAATATCAAATATATCAAAAAATCCTTATTAAAAATCATATTCAGAATCTGTTATTTCGATAACCTTCTGTCTTTTTGTGAAGGCAATCGGTGTAACTATAAATTGCTTTAAAATCAAAGTTGGAAATGTTACCAAGAAATCTCTAATAACTTCTGAGGATTGGCATGTTTTACTAATCTATCAATAAATATCAAATATATAAAAAAAAATCCTCATTAAAAATCATATTCAGAATCTGTTATTTCGATAACCTTCTGTCTTTTTGTGAAGGCAATCGGTGTAACTATAAATTGCTTTAAAATCAAAGTTGGAAATATTACCAAGAAATATCTAATAACTTCTGAGGATTGACATGTTCTACTTATCTATCAAATAAATATCAAATTTATCAAAAAAATCCTCATTAAAAATCATATTCAGAATCTGTTATTTCGATAACCTTCTGTCTTTTTGTGAAGGCAATCGGTGCAACTATAAATTGCTTTAAAATCAAAGTTGGAAATGTTACCAAGAAATCTCTGATAACTTCTGAGGATTGACATGTTCTACTTATCTATAAATAAATATCAAATATATCAAAAAATCCTCATAAAAAATCATATTCAGAATCTGTTATTTCGATAACCTTCTGTCTTTTTGTGAAGGCAATCGGTGTAACTATAAATTGCTTTAAAATCAAAGTTGGAAATGTTACCAAGAAATCTCTAATAACTTCTGAGGATTGGCATGTTCTACTTATCTATAAATAAATATCAAATATATCAAATTCCTCATTAAAAATCATATTCAGAATCTGTTATTTCGATAACCTTCTGTCTTTTTGTGAAGGCAATCGGTGTAACTATAAATTGCTTTAAAATTAAAGTTGGAAATGTTACCAAGAAATCTCTAATAACTTCTGAGGATTGACATGTTCTACTTATCTATAAATAAATATCAAATATATCAAAAAATCCTCATTAAAAATCATATTCAGAATCTGTTATTTCGATAACCTTCTGTCTTTTTGTGAAGGCAATCGGTGTAACTATAAATTGCTTTAAAATCAAAGTTGGAAATGTTACCAAGAAATCTCTAATAACTTCTGAGAATTGACAAGTTTAACTTATCTATAAATAAATATCAAATGTATCAAAAAATCCTCATTAAAAATCATATTCAGAATCTGTTATTTCGATAACCTTCTGTCTTTTTGTGAAGGCAATCGGTGTAACTATAAATTGCTTTAAAATCAAAGTTGGAAATGTTACCAAGAAATCTCTAATAACTTCTGAGGATTTACATGTTCTACTTATCTATAAATCAATAAATATCAAATATATCAAAAAATCCTCATTAAAAATCATATTCAGAATCGGTTATTTCGATAACCTTCTGTCTTTTTGTGAAGGCAATCGGTGAAACTATGAATTGCTTTAAAATCAAAGTTGGAAATGTTACCAAGAAATCTTTAATAATTTCTGAGGATTGGCATGTTCTACTTATCTATCAATAAATATCAAATATATAAAAAAAATCCTCATTAAAAATCATATTCAGAATCTGTTATTTCGATAACCTTCTGTCTTTTTGTGAAGGCAATCGGTGTAACTATAAATTGCTTTAAAATCAAAGTTGGAAATATTACCAAGAAATCTCTAATAACTTCTGAGGATTGGCATGTTCTACTTATCTATAAATAAATATCAAATATATCAAAAAATCCTTATTAAAAATCATATTCAGAATCTGTTATTTCGATAACCTTCTGTCGTTTTGTGAAGGCAATCGGTGTAACTATAAATTGCTTTAAAATCAAAGTTGGAAATGTTACCAAGAAATCTCTAATACCTTCTTAGGATTGGCATGTTCTATTTATCTATAAATAAATATCAAATACATCAAAAAATCCTCATTGAAAATCATATTCAGAATCTGTTATTTCGATAACCTTCTTTTTGTGAAGGCAATCGGTGTAACTATAAATTGCTTTAAAATTAAAGTTGGAAATGTTTCCAAAAATCTCTAATAACTTCTGAGGATTGACATGTTCTACTTATCTATAAATAAATATCAAATATATCAAAAAATCCTCATTAAAAATCATGTTCAGAATCATATTCAGAATCTGGTATTTCGCTAACCTTCTGTCTTTTTGTGAAGGGAATCGGTGAAACTATAAATTGCTTGAAAATTAAAGTTGGAAATGTTACCAAGAAATCCCTAATAACTTCTGAGGATTGATATGTTCTACTTATCTATAAATAAATATCATATATATCAAAAAATCCTTATTAAAAATCATATTCAGAATCTGTTATTTCGATAACCTTCTGTCTTTTTGTGAAGGCAATCGGTGTAACTATAAATTGCTATAAAATCAAAGTTGGAAATGTTACAAAGAAATCTCTAATAACTTCTGAGGATTGACATGTTCTAATTATCTATAAATAAATATCAAATCTATCAAAAAATCCTCATTAAAAATCATATTTAAAATCTGTTATTTCGATAACCTTCTGTCTTTTTGTGAAGGCAATGGTGTAACTATAAATTGCTATAAAATCAAAGTTGGAAATGTTTACCAAGAAATCTTTAATAACTTCTGAGGATTGGCATGTTCTATTTATCTATAAATAAATATCAAATATATCAAAAAATCCTTATTAAAAATCGTATTCAGAATCTGTTATTTCGATAACCTTCTGTCTTTTTGTGAAGGCAATCGGTGTAACTATAAATTGCTTTAAAATTAAAGTTGGAAATGTTACCAAGAAATCTTTTATAACTTCTGAGGATTGGCATGTTCTACTTATCTATAAATAAATATCAAATATATCAAAAAATCCTTATTAAAAATCATATTCAGAATCTGTTATTTCGATAACCTTCTGTCTTTTTGTGAAGGCAATCGGTGTAACTATAAATTGCTTTGAAATCAAAGTTGGAAATGTTACCAAGAAATCTCTAATAACTTCTGAGGATTGACATGTTCTACTTATCTATAAATAAATATCAAATTTATCAAAAAAATCCGCATTAAAAATCATATTCAGAATCTGTTATTTCGATAACCTTCTGTCTTTTTGTGAAGGCAATCGGTGTAACTATAAATTGCTTTAAAATCAAAGTTGCAAATGTTACCAAGAAATCTTTAATGACTTCTGAGGATTGACATGTTCTACTTATCTATAAATAAATATCAAATATATCAAAAAATCCTCATTAAAAATCATATTCAGAATCTGTTATTTCGATAACCTTCTGTCTTTTTGTGAAGGCAATCGGTGTAACTATAAATTGCTTTAAAATCAAAGTTGCAAATGTTACCAAGAAATCTCTAATAACTTTTGAGGATTGGCATGTTCTACTTATCTATAAATAAATATCAAATATATCAAATTCCTCATTAAAAAATCATATTCAGAATCTGTTATTTCGATAACCTTCTGTCTTTTTGTGAAGGCAATCGGTGTAACTATAAATTGCTTTAAAATCAAAGTTGGAAATGTTACCAAGAAATCTCTAATACCTTCTTAGGATTGGCATGTTCTATTTATCTATAAATAAATATCAAATACATCAAAAAATCCTCATTGAAAATCATATTCAGAATCTGTTATTTCGATAACCTTCTTTTTGTGAAGGCAATCGGTGTAACTATAAATTGCTTTAAAATTAAAGTTGGAAATGTTTCCAAAAATCTCTAATAACTTCTGAGGATTGACATGTTCTACTTATCTATAAATAAATATCAAATATATCAAAAAATCCTCATTAAAAATCATATTCAGAATCATATTCAGAATCTGTTATTTCGCTAACCTTCTGTCTTTTTGTGAAGGGAATCGGTGAAACTATAAATTGCTTGAAAATTAAAGTTGGAAATGTTACCAAGAAATCCCTAATAACTTCTGAGGATTGATATGTTCTACTTATCTATAAATAAATATCATATATATCAAAAAATCCTTATTAAAAATCATATTCAGAATCTGTTATTTCGATAACCTTCTGTCTTTTTGTGAAGGCAATCGGTGTAACTATAAATTGCTATAAAATCAAAGTTGGAAATGTTACAAAGAAATCTCTAATAACTTCTGAGGATTGACATGTTCTAATTATCTATAAATAAATATCAAATATATCAAAAAATCCTCATTAAAAATCATATTTAAAATCTGTTATTTCGATAACCTTCTGTCTTTATGTGAAGGCAATGGTGTAACTATAAATTGCTATAAAATCAAAGTTGGAAATGTTTACCAAGAAATCTTTAATAACTTCTGAGGATTGGCATGTTCTATTTATCTATAAATAAATATCAAATATATCAAAAAATCCTTATTAAAAATCGTATTCAGAATCTGTTATTTCGATAACCTTCTGTCTTTTTGTGAAGGCAATCGGTGTAACTATAAATTGCTTTAAAATTAAAGTTGGAAATGTTACCAAGAAATCTTTTATAACTTCTGAGGATTGGCATGTTCTACTTATCTATAAATAAATATCAAATATATCAAAAAATCCTTATTAAAAATCATATTCAGAATCTGTTATTTCGATAACCTTCTGTCTTTTTGTGAAGGCAATCGGTGTAACTATAAATTGCTTTGAAATTAAAGTTGGAAATGTTACCAAGAAATCTCTAATAACTTCTGAGGATTGACATGTTCTACTTATCTATAAATAAATATCAAATTTATCAAAAAAATCCGCATTAAAAATCATATTCAGAATCTGTTATTTCGATAACCTTCTGTCTTTTTGTGAAGGCAATCGGTGTAACTATAAATTGCTTTAAAATCAAAGTTGCAAATGTTACCAAGAAATCTTTAATGACTTCTGAGGATTGACATGTTCTACTTATCTATAAATAAATATCAAATATATCAAAAAATCCTCATTAAAAATCATATTCAGAATCTGTTATTTCGATAACCTTCTGTCTTTTTGTGAAGGCAATCGGTGTAACTATAAATTGCTTTAAAATCAAAGTTGCAAATGTTACCAAGAAATCTCTAATAACTTTTGAGGATTGGCATGTTCTACTTATCTATAAATAAATATCAAATATATCAAATTCCTCATTAAAAAATCATATTCAGAATCTGTTATTTCGATAACCTTCTGTCTTTTTGTGAAGGCAATCGGTGTAACTATAAATTGCTTTAAAATCAAAGTTGGAAATGTTACCAAGAAATCTCTAATACCTTCTTAGGATTGGCATGTTCTATTTATCTATAAATAAATATCAAATACATCAAAAAATCCTCATTGAAAATCATATTCAGAATCTGTTATTTCGATAACCTTCTTTTTGTGAAGGCAATCGGTGTAACTATAAATTGCTTTAAAATTAAAGTTGGAAATGTTTCCAAAAATCTCTAATAACTTCTGAGGATTGACATGTTCTACTTATCTATAAATAAATATCAAATATATCAAAAAATCCTCATTAAAAATCATATTCAGAATCATATTCAGAATCTGTTATTTCGCTAACCTTCTGTCTTTTTGTGAAGGGAATCGGTGAAACTATAAATTGCTTGAAAATTAAAGTTGGAAATGTTACCAAGAAATCCCTAATAACTTCTGAGGATTGATATGTTCTACTTATCTATAAATAAATATCATATATATCAAAAAATCCTTATTAAAAATCATATTCAGAATCTGTTATTTCGATAACCTTCTGTCTTTTTGTGAAGGCAATCGGTGTAACTATAAATTGCTATAAAATCAAAGTTGGAAATGTTACAAAGAAATCTCTAATAACTTCTGAGGATTGACATGTTCTAATTATCTATAAATAAATATCAAATATATCAAAAAATCCTCATTAAAAATCATATTTAAAATCTGTTATTTCGATAACCTTCTGTCTTTATGTGAAGGCAATGGTGTAACTATAAATTGCTATACAATCAAAGTTGGAAATGTTTACCAAGAAATCTTTAATAACTTCTGAGGATTGGCATGTTCTATTTATCTATAAATAAATATCAAATATATCAAAAAATCCTTATTAAAAATCGTATTCAGAATCTGTTATTTCGATAACCTTCTGTCTTTTTGTGAAGGCAATCGGTGTAACTATAAATTGCTTTAAAATTAAAGTTGGAAATGTTACCAAGAAATCTTTTATAACTTCTGAGGATTGGCATGTTCTACTTATCTATAAATAAATATCAAATATATCAAAAAATCCTTATTAAAAATCATATTCAGAATCTGTTATTTCGATAACCTTCTGTCTTTTTGTGAAGGCAATCGGTGTAACTATAAATTGCTTTGAAATTAAAGTTGGAAATGTTACCAAGAAATCTCTAATAACTTCTGAGGATTGACATGTTCTACTTATCTATAAATAAATATCAAATTTATCAAAAAAATCCGCATTAAAAATCATATTCAGAATCTGTTATTTCGATAACCTTCTGTCTTTTTGTGAAGGCAATCGGTGTAACTATAAATTGCTTTAAAATCAAAGTTGCAAATGTTACCAAGAAATCTTTAATGACTTCTGAGGATTGACATGTTCTACTTATCTATAAATAAATATCAAATATATCAAAAAATCCTCATTAAAAATCATATTCAGAATCTGTTATTTCGATAACCTTCTGTCTTTTTGTGAAGGCAATCGGTGTAACTATAAATTGCTTTAAAATCAAAGTTGCAAATGTTACCAAGAAATCTCTAATAACTTTTGAGGATTGGCATGTTCTACTTATCTATAAATAAATATCAAATATATCAAATTCCTCATTAAAAAATCATATTCAGAATCTGTTATTTCGATAACCTTCTGTCTTTTTGTGAAGGCAATCGGTGTAACTATAAATTGCTTTAAAATTAAAGTTGGAAATGTTACCAAGAAATCTCTAATAACTTCTGAGGATTGACATGTTCTACTTATCTATCAATAAATATCAAATATATCAAAAAATCCTCATTAAATATCATATTCAGAATCTGTTATTTCGATAACCTTCTGTCTTTTTGTGAAGGCAATCGGTGTAACTATAAATTGCTTTAAAATCAAAGTTGGAAATGTTACCAAGAAATCTCTAATAACTTCTGAGAATTGACATATTTAACTTATCTATAAATAAATATCAAATATATCAAAAAATCCTCATTAAAAATCATATTCAGAATCTGTTATTTCGATAACCTTCTGTCTTTTTGTGAAGGCAATCGGTGTAACTATAAATTGCTTTAAAATCAAAGTTGGAAATGTTACCAAGAAATCTCTAATAACTTCTGAGGATTGGCATGTTTTACTAATCTATCAATAAATATCAAATATATAAAAAAAAAATCCTCATTAAAAATCATATTCAGAATCTGTTATTTCGATAACCTTCTGTCTTTTTGTGAAGGCAATCGGTGAAACTAGTAATTGCTTTAAAATCAAAGTTGGAAATGTTACCAAGAAATCTTTAATAATTTCTGAGGATTGGCATGTTCTACTTATCTTCAAATAAATTTCCAATATATCAAAAAATCCTTATTAAAAATTATATTCAGAATCTGTTATTTCGATAACCTTCTGTCTTTTTGTGAAGGCAATCGGTGTAACTATAAATTGCTTTAAAATCAAAGTTGGAAATGTTACCAAGAAATATCTTATACCTTCTTAGGATTGGCATGTTCTACTTATCTATAAATAAATATCAAATACATCAAAAAATCCTCATTGAAAATCATATTCAGAATCTGTTATTTCGATAACCTTCTTTTTGTGAAGGCAATCGGTGTAACTATAAATTGCTTTAAAATTAAAGTTGGAAATGTTACCAAACATCTCTAATAACTTCTGAGGATTGACATGTTCTACTTATCTATAAATAAATATCAAATATATCAAAAAATCCTCATTAAAAATCATATTCAGAATAATATTCAGAATCTGTTATTTCGCTAACCTTCTGTCTTTTTGTGAAGGCAATCGGTGAAACTATAAATTGCTTGAAAATTAAAGTTGGAAATGTTACCAAGAAATCTCTAATAACTTCTGAGAATTGACATGTTCTAATTATCTATAAATAAATATCATATATATCAAAAAATCCTCATTAAAAATCATATTCAGAATCTGTTATTTCGATAACCTTCTGTCTTTTTGTGAAGGCAATCGGTGTAACTATAAATTGCTATAAAATCAAAGTTGGAAATGTTACCAAGAAATCTCTAATAACTTCTGAGGATTGACATGTTCTAATTATCTATAAATAAATATCAAATATATCAAAAAATCCTCATTAAAAATCATATTCAGAATCATATTCAGAATCTGTTATTTCACTAACCTTCTGTCTTTTTGTGAAGGCAATCGGTGAAACTATAAATTGCTTGAAAATTAAAGTTGGAAATGTTACCAAGAAATCTCTAATAACTTCTGAGAATTGACATGTCTTTTTTTGTTCTAATTATCTATAAATAAATATCATATATATCAAAAAATCCTCATTAAAAATCATATTCAGAATCTGTTATTTCGATAACCTTCTGTCTTTTTGTGAAGGCAATCGGTGTAACTATAAATTGCTTTAAAATCAAAGTTGCAAATGTTACCAAGAAATCTTTAATAACTTCTGAGGATTGACATGTTCTACTTATCTATAAATAAATATCAAATATATCAAAAAATCCTCATTAAAAATCATATTCAGAATCTGTTATTTCGCTAACCTTCTGTCTTTTTGTGAAGGCAATCGGTGAAACTATAAATTGCTTGAAAATTAAAGTTGGAAATGTTACCAAGAAATCTCTAATAACTTCTGAGAATTGACATGTCTTTTTTTGTTCTAATTATCTATAAATAAATATCATATATATCAAAAAATCCTCATTAAAAATCATATTCAGAATCTGTTATTTCGATAACCTTCTGTCTTTTTGTGAAGGCAATCGGTGTAACTATAAATTGCTTTAAAATCAAAGTTGCAAATGTTACCAAGAAATCTTTAATAACTTCTGAGGATTGACATGTTCTACTTATCTATAAATCAATATCAAATATATCAAAAAATCCTCATTAAAAATCATATTCAGAATCTGTTATTTCGATAACCTTCTGTCTTTTTGTGAAGGCAATCGGTGTAACTATGAATTGCTATAAAATCAAAGTTGGAAATGTTTACCAAGAAATCTTTAATAACTTCTGAGGATTGGCATGTTCTATTTATCTATAAATAAATATCGAATACATCAAAAAATCCTTATTAAAAATCATATTCAGAATCTGTTATTTCGATAACCTTCTGTCTTTTTGTGAAGGCAATCGGTGTAACTATAAATTGCTTTAAAATTAAAGTTGGAAATGTTACCAAGAAATCTTTTATAACTTCTGAGGATTGGCATGTTCTACTTATCTATAAATAAATATCAAATATATCAAAAAATCCTTATTAAAAATCATATTCAGAATCTGTTATTTCGATAACCTTCTGTCTTTTTGTGAAGGCAATCGGTGAAACTATGAATTGCTTTAAAATCAAAGTTGGAAATGTTACCAAGAAATCTTTAATAATTTCTGAGGATTGGCATGTTCTACTTATCTATCAATAAATATCAAATATATAAAAAAAATCCTCATTAAAAATCATATTCAGAATCTGTTATTTCGATAACCTTCTGTCTTTTTGTGAAGGCAATCGGTGTAACTATAAATTGCTTTAAAATCAAAGTTGGAAATATTACCAAGAAATCTCTAATAACTTCTGAGGATTGACATGTTCTACTTATCTATAAATAAATATCATATATATCAAAAAATCCTCATTAAAAATCATATTCAGAATCTGTTATTTCGATAACCTTCTGTCTTTTTGTGAAGGCAATCGGTGTAACTATAAATTGCTTTAAAATCAAAGTTGGAATGTTACCAAGAAATCTTTAATAACTTCTGAGGATTGACATGTTCTACTTATCTATAAATAAATATCAAATATATCAAAAAATCCTTATTAAAAATCATATTCAGAATCTGTTATTTCGATAACCTTCTGTCTTTTTGTGAAGGCAATCGGTGTAACTATAAATTGCTTTAAAATCAAAGTTGGAAATGTTACCAAGAAATCTCTGATAACTTCTGAGGATTGACATGTTCTACTTATCTATCAATAAATATCAAATATATCAAAATATTCTCATTAAAAATCATATTCAGAATCTGTTATTTCGATAACCTTCTGTCTTTTTGTGAAGGCAATCGGTGTAACTATAAATTGCTTTAAAATCAAAGTTGGAAATGTTACCAAGAAATCTCTAATACCTTCTTAGGATTGGCATGTTCTACTTATCTATAAATAAATATCAAATACATCAAAAAATCCTCATTGAAAATCATATTCAGAATCTGTTATTTCGATAACCTTCTTTTTGTGAAGGCAATCGGTGTAACTATAAATTGCTTTAAAATTAAAGTTGGAAATGTTTCCAAAAATCTCTAATAACTTCTGAGGATTGACATGTTCTACTTATCTATAAATAAATATCAAATATATCAAAAAATCCTCATTAAAAATCATATTCAGAATCATATTCAGAATCTGTTATTTCGCTAACCTTCTGTCTTTTTGTGAAGGGAATCGGTGAAACTATAAATTGCTTGAAAATTAAAGTTGGAAATGTTACCAAGAAATTCCCTAATAACTTCTGAGGATTGATATGTTCTACTTATCTATAAATAAATATCATATATATCAAAAAATCCTTATTAAAAATCATATTCAGAATCTGTTATTTCGATAACCTTCTGTCTTTTTGTGAAGGCAATCGGTGTAACTATAAATTGCTATAAAATCAAAGTTGGAAATGTTACAAAGAAATCTCTAATAACTTCTGAGGATTGACATGTTCTAATTATCTATAAATAAATATCAAATATATCAAAAAATCCTCATTAAAAATCATATTTAAAATCTGTTATTTCGATAACCTTCTGTCTTTTTGTGAAGGCAATGGTGTAACTATAAATTGCTATAAAATCAAAGTTGGAAATGTTTACCAAGAAATCTTTAATAACTTCTGAGGATTGGCATGTTCTATTTATCTATAAATAAATATCAAATATATCAAAAAATCCTTATTAAAAATCGTATTCAGAATCTGTTATTTCGATAACCTTCTGTCTTTTTGTGAAGGCAATCGGTGTAACTATAAATTGCTTTAAAATTAAAGTTGGAAATGTTACCAAGAAATCTTTTATAACTTCTGAGGATTGGCATGTTCTACTTATCTATAAATAAATATCAAATATATCAAAAAATCCTTATTAAAAATCATATTCAGAATCTGTTATTTCGATAACCTTCTGTCTTTTTGTGAAGGCAATCGGTGTAACTATAAATTGCTTTGAAATCAAAGTTGGAAATGTTACCAAGAAATCTCTAATAACTTCTGAGGATTGACATGTTCTACTTATCTATAAATAAATATCAAATATATCAAAAAATCCTCATTAAAAATCATATTCAGAATCTGTTATTTCAATAACCTTCTGTCTTTTTGTGAAGGCAATCGGTGTAACTATAAATTGCTTTAAAATCAAAGTTGGAAATGTTACCAAGAAATCTCTAATAACTTTTGAGGATTGGCATGTTCTACTTATCTATAAATAAATATCAAATATATCAAATTCCTCATTAAAAAATCATATTCAGAATCTGTTATTTCGATAACCTTCTGTCTTTTTGTGAAGGCAATCGGTGTAACTATAAATTGCTTTAAAATTAAAGTTGGAAATGTTACCAAGAAATCTCTAATAACTTCTGAGGATTGACATGTTCTACTTATCTATCAATAAATATCAAATATATCAAAAAATCCTCATTAAAAATCATATTCAGAATCTGTTATTTCGATAACCTTCTGTCTTTTTGTGAAGGCAATCGGTGTAACTATAAATTGCTTTAAAATCAAAGTTGCAAATGTTACCAAGAAATCTTTAATAACTTCTGAGGATTGACATGTTCTACTTATCTATAAATAAATATCAAATATATCAAAAAATCCTCATTAAAAATCATATTCAGAATCTGTTATTTCGATAACCTTCTGTCTTTTTGTGAAGGCAATCGGTGTAACTATAAATTGCTTTAAAATCAAAGTTGGAAATGTTACCAAGAAATCTCTAATAACTTTTGAGGATTGGCATGTTCTACTTATCTATAAATAAATATCAAATATATCAAATTCCTCATTAAAAAATCATATTCAGAATCTGTTATTTCGATAACCTTCTGTCTTTTTGTGAAGGCAATCGGTGTAACTATAAATTGCTTTAAAATTAAATTTGGAAATGTTACCAAGAAATCTCTAATAACTTCTGAGGATTGACATGTTCTACTTATCTATCAATAAATATCAAATATATCAAAATATTCTCATTAAAAATCATATTCAGAATCTGTTATTTCGATAACCTTCTGTCTTTTTGTGAAGGCAATCGATGTAACTATAAATTGCTTTAAAATCAAAGTTGGAAATGTTACCAAGAAATCTCTAATAACTTTTGAGGATTGGCATGTTCTACTTATCTATAAATAAATATCAAATATATCAAATTCCTCATTAAAAAATCATATTCAGAATCTGTTATTTCGATAACCTTCTGTCTTTTTGTGAAGGCAATCGGTGTAACTATAAATTGCTTTAAAATTAAAGTTGGAAATGTTACCAAGAAATCTCTAATAACTTCTGAGAATTTACATGTTCTAATTATCTATAAATAAATATCATATATATAAAAAAATCCTCATTAAAAATCATATTCAGAATCTGTTATTTCGATAACCTTCTGTCTTTTTGTGAAGTCAATCGTTGTAACTATAAATTGCTATAAAATCAAAGTTGGAAATGTTACCAAGAAATCTCTAATAACTTCTGAGGATTGACATGTTCTACTTATCTATCAATAAATATCAAATATATCAAAAAATCCTCATTAAAAATCATATTCAGAATCTGTTATTTCGATAACCTTCTGTCTTTTTGTGAAGGCAATCGGTGTAACTATAAATTGCTTTAAAATCAAAGTTGCAAATGTTACCAAGAAATCTTTAATAACTTCTGAGGATTGACATGTTCTACTTATCTATAAATAAATATCAAATATATCAAAAAATCCTCATTAAAAATCATATTTAAAATCTGTTATTTCGATAACCTTCTGTCTTTTTGTGAAGGCAATCGGTGTAACTATGAATTGCTATAAAATCAAAGTTGGAAATGTTTACCAAGAAATCTTTAATAACTTCTGAGGATTGGCATGTTCTATTTATCTATAAATAAATATCAAATATATCAAAAAATCCTTATTAAAAATCATATTCAGAATCTGTTATTTCGATAACCTTCTGTCTTTTTGTGAAGGCAATCGGTGTAACTATAAATTGCTTTAAAATTAAAGTTGGAAATGTTACCAAGAAATCTTTTATAACTTCTGAGGATTGGCATGTTCTACTTATCTATAAATAAATATCAAATATATCAAAAAATCCTTATTAAAAATCATATTCAGAATCTGTTATTTCGATAACCTTCTGTCTTTTTGTGAAGGCAATCGGTGTAACTATAAATTGCTTTGAAATCAAAGTTGGAAATGTTACCAAGAAATCTCTAATAACTTCTGAGGATTGACATGTTCTACTTATCTATAAATAAATATCAAATTTATCAAAAAAATCCTCATTAAAAATCATATTCAGAATCTGTTATTTCGATAACCTTCTGTCTTTTTGTGAAGGCAATCGGTGTAACTATAAATTGCTTTAAAATCAAAGTTGGAAATGTTACCAAGAAATCTCTAATAACTTTTGAGGATTGGCATGTTCTACTTATCTATCAATAAATATCAAATATATCAAAAAATCCTTATTAAAAATCATATTCAGAATCTGTTATTTCGATAACCTTCTGTCTTTTTGTGAAGGCAATCGGTGAAACTATGAATTGCTTTAAAATCAAAGTTGGAAATGTTACCAAGAAATCTTTAATAATTTCTGAGGATTGGCATGTTCTACTTATCTATCAATAAATATCAAATATATAAAAAAAATCCTCATTAAAAATCATATTCAGAATCTGTTATTTCGATAACCTTCTGTTTTTTTGTGAAGGCAATCGGTGAAACTATAAATTGCTTGAAAATTAAAGTTGGAAATGTTACCAAGAAATCTTTAATAACTTCTGAGGATTGGCATGTTCTACTTATCTATAAATAAATATCATATATATCAAAAAATCCTCATTAAAAATCATATTCAGAATCTGTTATTTCGATAACCTTCTGTCTTTTTGTGAAGGCAATCGGTGTAACTATAAATTGCTTTAAAATCAAAGTTGGAAATGTTACCAAGATATCTTTAATAACTTCTGAGGATTGGCATGTTCTACTTATCTATCAATAAATATCAAATATATCAAAAAATCCTTATTAAAAATCATATTCAGAATCTGTTATTTCGATAACCTTCTGTCGTTTTGTGAAGGCAATCGGTGTAACTATAAATTGCTTAAAATCAAAGTTGGAAATGTTACCAAGAAATCTCTAATACCTTCTTAGGATTGGCATGTTCTACTTATCTATAAATAAATATCAAATACATCAAAAAATCCTCATTGAAAATCATATTCAGAATCTGTTATTTCGATAACCTTCTTTTTGTGAAGGCAATCGGTGTAACTATAAATTGCTTTAAAATTAAAGTTGGAAATGTTTCCAAAAATCTCTAATAACTTCTGAGGATTGACATGTTCTACTTATCTATAAGTAAATATCAAATATATCAAAAAATCCTCATTAAAAATCATATTCAGAATCATATTCAGAATCTGTTATTTCGCTAACCTTCTGTCTTTTTGTGAAGGGAATCGGTGAAACTATAAATTGCTTGAAAATTAAAGTTGGAAATGTTACCAAGAAATCCCTAATAACTTCTGAGGATTGATATGTTCTACTTATCTATAAATAAATATCATATATATCAAAAAATCCTTATTAAAAATCATATTCAGAATATGTTATTTCGATAACCTTCTGTCTTTTTGTGAAGGCAATCGGTGTAACTATAAATTGCTATAAAATCAAAGTTGGAAATGTTACAAAGAAATCTCTAATAACTTCTGAGGATTGACATGTTCTACTTATCTATAAATAAATATCAAATATATCAAAAAATCCTCATTAAAAATCATATTCAGAATCTGTTATTTCGCTAACCTTCTGTCTTTTTGTGAAGGCAATCGGTGTAACTATAAATTGCTTTAAAATCAAAGTTGGAAATGTTACCAAGAAATCTCTAATAACTTTTGAGGATTGGCAAGTTCTACTTATCTATAAATAATTATCAAATATATCAAATTCCTCATTAAAAAATCATATTCAGAATCTGTTATTTCGATAACCTTCTGTCTTTTTGTGAAGGCAATCGGTGTAACTATAAATTGCTTTAAAATTAAAGTTGGAAATGTTACCAAGAAATCTCTAATAACTTCTGAGGATTGACATGTTCTACTTATCTATCAATAAATATCAAATATATCAAAAAATCCTCATTAAAAATCATATTCAGAATCTGTTATTTCGATAACCTTCTGTCTTTTTGTGAAGGCAATCGGTGTAACTATAAATTGCTTTAAAATTAAAGTTGGAAATGTTACCAAGAAATCTCTAATAACTTCTGAGGATTGACATGTTCTACTTATCTATCAATAAATATCAAATATATCAAAAAATCCTCATTAAAAATCATATTCAGAACCTGTTATTTCGATAACCTTTTGTCATTTTGTGAAGGCAATCGGTGTAACTATAAATTGCCTTAAAATCAAAGTTGCAAATGTTACCAAGAAATCTTTAATAACTTCTGAGGATTGACATGTTCTACTTATCTATAAATAAATATCAAATATATCAAAAAATCCTCATTAAAAATCATATTTAAAATCTGTTATTTCGATAACCTTCTGTCTTTTTGTGAAGGCAATCGGTGTACTTATGAATTGCTATAAAATCAAAGTTGGAAATGTTTACCAAGAAATCTTTAATAACTTCTGAGGATTGGCATGTTCTATTTATCTATAAATAAATATCAAATATATCAAAAAATCCTTATTAAAAATCATATTCAGAATCTGTTATTTCGATAACCTTCTGTCTTTTTGTGAAGGCAATCGGTGTAACTATAAATTGCTTTAAAATTAAAGTTGGAAATGTTACCAAGAAATCTTTTATAACTTCTGAGGATTGGCATGTTCTACTTATCTATAAATAAATATCAAATATATCAAAAAATCCTTATTAAAAATCATATTCAGAATCTGTTATTTCGATAACCTTCTGTCGTTTTGTGAAGGCAATCGGTGTAACTATAAATTGCTTTAAAATCAAAGTTGCAAATGTTACCAAGAAATCTTTAATAACTTCTGAGGATTGACATGTTCTACTTATCTATAAATAAATATCAAATATATCAAAAAATCCTCATTAAAAATCATATTCAGAATCTGTTATTTCGATAACCTTCTGTCTTTTTGTGAAGGCAATCGGTGTAACTATGAATTGCTATAAAATCAAAGTTGGAAATGTTTACCAAGAAATCTTTAATAACTTCTGAGGATTGGCATGTTCTATTTATCTATAAATAAATATCAAATATATCAAAAAATCCTCATTAAAAATCATATTCAGAATCTGTTATTTCGATAACCTTCTGTCTTTTTGTGAAGGCAATCGGTGTAACTATAAATTGCTTTAAAATTAAAGTTGGAAATGTTACCAAGAAATCTTTTATAACTTCTGAGGATTGGCATGTTCTACTTATCTATAAATAAATATCAAATATATCAAAAAATCCTTATTAAAAATCATATTCAGAATCTGTTATTTCGATAACCTTCTGTCTTTTTGTGAAGGCAATCGGTGTAACTATAAATTGCTTTAAAATCAAAGTTGCAAATGTTACCAAGAAATCTTTAATAACTTCTGAGGATTGACATGTTCTACTTATCTATAAATAAATATCAAATATATCAAAAAATCATCATTAAAAATCATATTCAGAATCTGTTATTTCGATAACCTTCTGTCTTTTTGTGAAGGCAATCGGTGTAACTATAAATTGCTTTAAAATCAAAGTTGGAAATGTTACCAAGAAATCTCTAATAACTTTTGAGGATTGGCATGTTCTACTTATCTATAAATAAATATCAAATATATCAAATTCCTCATTAAAAAATCATATTCAGAATCTGTTATTTCGATAACCTTCTGTCTTTTTGTGAAGGCAATCGGTGTAACTATAAATTGCTTTAAAATTAAATTTGGAAATGTTACCAAGAAATCTCTAATAACTTCTGAGGATTGACATGTTCTACTTATCTATCAATAAATATCAAATATATCAAAATATTCTCATTAAAAATCATATTCAGAATCTGTTATTTCGATAACCTTCTGTCTTTTTGTGAAGGCAATCGATGTAACTATAAATTGCTTTAAAATCAAAGTTGGAAATGTTACCAAGAAATCTCTAATAACTTTTGAGGATTGGCATGTTCTACTTATCTATAAATAAATATCAAATATATCAAATTCCTCATTAAAAAATCATATTCAGAATCTGTTATTTCGATAACCTTCTGTCTTTTTGTGAAGGCAATCGGTGTAACTATAAATTGCTTTAAAATTAAAGTTGGAAATGTTACCAAGAAATCTCTAATAACTTCTGAGAATTGACATGTTCTAATTATCTATAAATAAATATCATATATATCAAAAAATCCTCATTAAAAATCATATTCAGAATCTGTTATTTCGATAACCTTCTGTCTTTTTGTGAAGGCAATCGGTGTAACTATAAATTGCTATAAAATCAAAGTTGGAAATGTTACCAAGAAATCTCTAATAACTTCTGAGGATTAACATGTTCTACTTATCTATAAATAAATATCATATATATCAAAAAATCCTTATTAAAAATCATATTCAGAATCTGTTATTTCGATAACCTTCTGTCTTTTTGTGAAGGCAATCGGTGTAACTATAAATTGCTATAAAATCAAAGTTGGAAATGTTACCAAGAAATCTCTAATAACTTCTGAGGATTGGCATGTTCTACTTATCTATAAATAAATATCAAATATATCAAAAAATCCTCATTAAAAATCATATTTAAAATCTGTTATTTCGATAACCTTCTGTCTTTTTGTGAAGGCAATCGGTGTAACTATGAATTGCTATAAAATCAAAGTTGGAAATGTTTACCAAGAAATCTTTAATAACTTCTGAGGATTGGCATGTTCTATTTATCTATAAATAAATATCAAATATATCAAAAAATCCTCATTAAATATCATATTCAGAATCTGTTATTTCGTGACTTTTTCGTTTAGTTTGTTATCCCGATTTTGTTTTTTGTCCATGGATTTATGAGTTTTGAACAGCGGTATACTACTGTTGCCTTTATTTGTCCGTGACTTTTTGTCTGTGACTTTTTGTCCTGTGACTTTCTGTCCTACATTCATATATATTATACATTGTCAATATTATTTATCATTTACCTGAGCAACGCACAATGGAAAAAGGCGTTGGTCACTCAAACTTTAGTTTAAAATGACTCCTGTTCCGATTATCATTGTTACTTTCTTTACCTATTTCGAAATGCATCTTTAAATATTAAATTTCTTCGAATTCAAAAATGGAGCTGTTGTTTAGATTTAGCCAACATAGCTAGTTTTAACTTTTTTACACCATTGAATTTCCAGTTAGATACCGGTACTGTCAACGTCAAAGTTTTTTTATTTACCTGTAAATGAAAAATACTTGCACATTCGTGGTACAAATTAAACCATGTAAATGTTTGCCTTTATGGCTTTGTGAACATATTAAATGAAGATTGGATAATAATTGCAGATATTATCCGAGTTATGTATGTCTGTAACTAAAACTTTAAAGTGCAACTTGTTAAATTGATCTGTATGTTAGCATTTAACAGGGACATGAAATGTCATTTTTTTTCATTTACCCATGTGACAAAAAAAAAAACTTTGCATGGTTACGGTACAAGTTAAACCACGTGATGTTTACCATTATAATTTGGCGACATTAATTGAAATACTATTTTTAAAGTGCAGTTGTTTGCAAGTATCTAAATTAAGTTCTTGTCTTTATTTATTTTAAAATATTTCTTTTATAATATAAAAAATATTTGTATATTGATCTCTTTGTTATATATACCAAACAGCGACATGAAATGACAATTTCTTTTCCATTACCTGTGTGACGTCACGAACAAAGAAAATATGTGTTGACATTTAAACAAAGGGTTCCGTGATAGAAGGCAACGCTTGTACTACTGCGTGGCCTTACAAAATGCATGATGTAATCTGGCAGTATATTTTAATTCATATTTCCTACATTTCTTAGATTATTCTTTAAAGCAGTAATTCCATATGGTATATTCGTAAATATAGATATAGAAAGATGTGGTGTGAGTGCTAATGAGACAGCTCTCCATCCAAATAACAATTTAAAAAGTAAACCATTATAGGTTAAGGTACGGCAGGCCCGTAGCCAGGAATTTCAAAAGAGGGGTTTGTTTGACTCACAAACTCGACTTTAACAGTCACAATTCGACCAGAACATTGACTTTAACAGTGCTTATTTGTTTTCAAGGGGGGTTCGTCCGACACCCCCCTGGCTACGGGTATGTACGGCCTTCGTTAAAATGCATACTTATGTCAAAACATATACAATACAGAAGACCTAATCGTATTGACGACAATAGTGTAATTTGTTTGGTTCGAAAACAGTTTCTGGATCATGTTTACATAAGGTTAAAGGTATGTTCTAACTAGGTATATTTATACCTTTTGTGTAGGGTTCCTCTTATGGCATAAGTGTGAAACTTGCTCCACTGAAGTTGGCTAATGGCTTGTAGGTCTTTTAGAAGCCCGAACTCCATTTTCCTTAATTTGAATTCCAATTTGTTCCTGGTCTCATGAACCATAATATGGTAGACTGTTGTTACAAATCTCCCATACAAGTAATATACATTCACAAATTCTATAATTTGTAAAAAAATTGTTAAAAAGCCTTCTTTTCATAAGCATTGCTCTTGCATTGGATGCATGGACCGATGTGTAGTCAATTATCTATTACAGGCCCCTGTTCAAGACGAGGTTAAATATCTCATTGATTTTATTTCTCATCTTTTTTGTTATTTAAATCATCCAACCTCCTGTTAAGAAGGAGGATGAATTTTATTTCATCATCCTTATCTTTGTTTTTTCTGTCTATTTCTTTTCGAATACTTGTGACTCTTTTCTCCACAAATTCTTTACACTTTCTGATGTGTTTTGATTCCCTACAATAAATAAATAAATATGCTCTAGTATATAAAAAGAAATATAATAAATAAAATAGAAATAGGTATGGCTTTTAGATTCAACGTTATCCCCAAGGGTGACTGGGGAATAGAAATATGGTCACTTGGTCTTCTCCCGACCGGCAGTAAAACGCTTGCCGAAGTGGGGCGTCCGTTTGGCTGTGCGGGATGTATCAAGTTCGCAGTCACGTCCGGTCAGAAGGGGGACGTTAAATCCGATGCCTCGTGTAAAGAGAGTGCCACGCTCTTTGCACGTTAAGAACCCTTGCGACAATTCTTTGAGGGGTCCGTAGGTGGCCTATTGCAAGGCTAAATTTCTGTCTTTATCCAATATACCCTCGTTTTCCAGTGGCAGTCCAAATTTCCCCGACCATCATTCCAGATGGCCTCTATTAAACCAACCTACATATTGCATTTATTGTGAACTTGTTCTCGTCCTGAATATGCATGAAATATTTGCCACTGGACGTTAAGCAACCAACAATCAATCTCAATCTATAGATTCAATGTTTGTGTAAAAATAATATTTTCAGAATTTAGTCAGTAATAATTAACAATGTCAAATTAAAAATGAGGAGTTTCTTTTGTTCAGGACAATCAATATTTGATATTTTTAGCAGTCAATCTTAACAAAATAGTATGTTTTAAAAATTAACTTAATTTAAAGAAAATGAGTTAAGCGCTATTTCATTAAAGTAAACATTTATAACTTCTGTGTAGGGTTCTTCTTATGGCATTAGCCACACGTTCATCGGTGTGAAACTTTCCCCACTGAATTTGACTTATGGCTTGTAAGTCTTTTAGAAGCCCGAACTCCATTTTCCATAAATGGCTTTCTATTTTTTCCCTGGTCTCATGAACCCATAATATGGCAGACTGTTGTTACACATTTATCATACAAGTAGTATACATCCACAAATTCTATACTTTGTAAAAAAAATTGTTGAAAAGCCTTTTTTTCATAAGCATTGTTCTGTGCATTTGCCATGATTTTTTTGTTGTGACGTAGAAATGAATTAGGACGTAATTTTAAGACGACCGATTTATATGAATTTTTAAGTATTAAATTGGATTGTTTAAGACGAGCTTAAGCTTTTCATTGGTTCTTTAGTATGGGGTAGGGTGTTAAAAGGGGAGTCAAATGTTTGTGTATATGTGATATAACCAGGAGTGTTAAAATTCTCTTATTTACCAGTCGTGAAATAGGAAACTGGCAATCCAACCAAACCAAACTGGGGATAATCTATAAGAACCCTAGAGAGATTCCGTAACCTTCTTGCATGTCTATCCGAGTTATCTGCATTTGTTTTTAACCAATCACGCCATGATTCTTTAATTTCATTTTTATTGTATAAATTCT
The DNA here is from genome assembly GCF_963676685.1 of Mytilus edulis. Lineage (NCBI taxonomy): Eukaryota > Metazoa > Mollusca > Bivalvia > Mytilida > Mytilidae > Mytilus > Mytilus edulis. Next base: position 79,229,845 of record NC_092354.1, on the reverse strand, counting down.
CGTGCCAAGCTTTGACACGCTCCAAAAAGTAACCGAACTTAATATAAAACAAAAGTATTTGTGCCTCACACCTCTGTATTTGTCTTGTTGCACGTTTCAATACATCCAGGAATTGTTCTTGTGTTATTTCCCCTGATATATTCCACATGTCCTCAACGATAAACTGTTTATTTATTCCACACTGATCTACATATTTGGAACGAAGATAATCATGGAGTTCCTGGGGGTCAAATAATTTAGTAACCCCAGTACAAATCCGCCATTAAAAAACGTGCTATGCGGGCTGTAAATGTGATTGTTTATATTTTGCAGGTCTCCCAATAAAACGAGGTTGTAGTCCTGCGTCCAAAAATGTACAGTTTATTATTTGATGTAGTGGCAGAAGATGAAATAATGCAAAAAGAAAAACGCACAGCTAAGGGAATTGCAAAATGTGCCATCGACTAACAGTAACGTCATGTTCAATACAAACAATGTCTATTTGACAATAAAATGACCATTAATGACATGAATTTGATTCGGAGTGATAAACACATCTTGGTTTTTTCAATCTGAACAAAATTGTCTCTTTTAGAAATTTACTTAATTTAAAGAAAATGAGTTGATATACCTTCTGTGTAGGGTTCCTCTTATGGCATAAGCCATATGTTCACCAGTTTGATACTTGTTCCACTGAATTTGGCCAATGGCTTGTCGGTCTTTAAGAAGCCTGAACTCCATTTTCCATTAATAGCTTTTTATTTTTTTTGTCTGGTCTCATGAACCCATAATATGGTAGACTGTTGCTGCACATCTCCCATACAAGTAGTATACATCCACAAAATCAATACTTTGTAAAAAAATGTTAAAAGCCTTCTTATCATAAGCATTGGATACATGGACCTATGTGTAGTCCATTATCTATTACAGGCCCCTGATAGGTATCCTTAAGTGAGGGTGCATTTGCCATGATTTTTTTTTGTTGTGACGTAGAAATGAAATTGACGTTATTGTCAGATGACGTATTTTCTAAGGTTGACCAATGTATATGAATTTTCCAGTATTAAATTGGATTGTTTAAGAAAAGATTGTATTTTATGTAAAACTTACGTATAAAGTATTTTATTTGCAACATAATATAACACATGTGAAATTAAAAATTTAACACAACACATAGCACCATTTTTGAATTTTATAATGTCCATAAGCTAAACCGTTATTGAATTTCTCCAAAAAAAAACTTATCGACAAAATTTATTTTTAGTTTTTGAAACAACAAAACAAAATGGAACATTTTTCATATTTCGAATGAAATGTGTTTTAAAGGGTTTCACTTGATAATATTTATTTGGTTTAACCATCTAAAAGGCATATTTTAATTTACACAATTTATTTTTAATTGAACAAACTCCCCCCTAATCCTAGTTTCATTTTGATATAATAGTTCATAGCTTCGTGTATAATGCCTGACACATTATATTGCATAGAACGATAGTGCTATATTAACCGGCAGTGAGATTCCAGTCACTCTTTTAAGTCTTTTGAAAAAAAAATACTCTATCTGACATAACTGTTCTCTGACAAGGATTTTGCATAGTCTAACCAGTAACCATTGAGATTCCAGTCACTCTTTTAAATCTTTTGAAAAAAACTACTCTATCTGACATTACTGTTCTCTGACAAGGATTTTGCATAGTCTAACCAGTAACCATTGAGATTCCAGTCACTCTTTTAAATCTTTTGAAAAAAACTACTCTATCTGACATTACTGTTCTCTGACAAGGATTTTGCATAGTCTAACCAGTAACCATTGAGATTCCAGTCACTCTTTTAAATCTTTTGAAAAAAACTACTCTATCTGACATTACTGTTCTCTGACAAGGATTTTGCATACCGGTAGTCTAACCAGTAACCATTGAGATTCCAGTCACTCTTTTAAGTCTTTTGAAAAAAACTACTCTATCTGACATTACTGTTCTCTGACAAGGATTTTGCATAGTCTAACCAGTAACCATTGAGATTCCAGTCACTCTTAAATCTTTTGAAAAAAACTACTCTATCTGACATTACTGTTCTCTGACAAGGATTTTGCATACCGGTAGTCTAACCAGTAACCATTGAGATTCCAGTCACTCTTTTAAGTCTTTTGAAAAAAACTACTCTATCTGACATTACTGTTCTCTGACAAGGATTTTGCATAGTCTAACCAGTAACCATTGAGATTCCAGTCACTCTTAAATCTTTTGAAAAAAACTACTCTATCTGACATTACTGTTCTCTGACAAGGATTTTGCATAGTCTAACCAGTAACCATTGAGATTCCAGTCACTCTTAAATCTTTTGAAAAAAACTACTCTATCTGACATTACTGTTCTCTAACAAGGATTTTGCATAGTCTTACCAGTAACCATTGAGATTCCAGTCACTCTTTTACGTCTTTTGAAAAAAACTACTCTATCTGACATTACTGTTCTCTGACAAGGATGTTGCATAGTCTAACCAGTAACGATTGAGATTCCAGTCACTCTTTTAAATCTTTTGAAAAAACTACTCTGTCTGACATTACTGTTTTCAGTCACTCTTTTAAATCTTTTGAAAAAACTACTCTGTCTGACATTACTGTTTTCTGACAAGGATTTTGCATAGTCTAACCAGTAACCATTGAGATTCCAGTTACTCTTTTAAATCTTTTGAAAAAACTACTCAGTCTGACATTACTGTTCTCTGACAAGGATTTTTCATAGTCTTAACCCGTAACCATTGAGATTGCAGTCACCCTTTTAAATCTTTTGGGGAAAAAAAACTACTCTGTCTGACATTACTGTTCTCTGACAAGGATTTTGCATACCGGTAGTCTAACCAGTAACCATTGAGATTGCAGTCACTCTTTTAAGTTTTTTGAAAAAAAAACTACTCTATCTGACATTACTGTTCTCTGACAAGGATTTTGCATAGTCTTAACCAGTAACCATTGAGATTCCAGTCACTCTTTTAAATCTTTTGAAAAAAACTTCTCTGTCTGACATTACTGTTCTCTGACAAGGATTTTGCATAGTCTAACCAGTAACCATTGAGATTCCAGTCACTCTTTTAAGTTTTTTGAAAAAAAAACTACTCTGTCTGACATTACTGTTCTCTGACAAGGATTTTGCATAGTCTTAACCAGTAACCATTGAGATTCCAGTCACTCTTTTAAATCTTTTGAAAAAAACTTCTCTGTCTGACATTACTGTTCTCTGACAATGATTTTGCATAGTCTAACCAGTAACCATTGAGATTCCAGTCACTCTTTTAAGTCTTTTGAAAACAAACTACTCTATCTGACATCACTGTTCTCTGACAAGGATTTTGCATAGTCTAACCAGTAACCATTGAGATTCCAGTCACTCTTAAATCTTTTGAAAAAAACTACTCTGTCTGACATTACTGTTCTCTGACCAGGATTTTGCATACCGGTAGTCTAACCAGTAACCATTGAGATTGCAGTCACTCTTTTAAATCTTTTGAAAAAAACTACTCTATCTGACATTACTGTTCTCTGACAAGGACTTTGCATAGTCTTAACCAGTAACCATTGAGATTCCAGTCACTCTTTTAAATCTTTTGAAAAAAAACTACTCTGTCTGACATAACTGTTCTCTGACAAAGATTTTGCATAGTCTAACCAGTAACCATTGAGATTCCAGTCACTCTTTTAAGTCTTTTGAAAAAAAGCTACTCTATCTGACATTACTGTTCTCTGACAAAGATTTTGCATAGTCTAACCAGTAACCATTGAGATTCCAGTCACTCTTTTAAGTCTTTTGAAAACAACTACTCTATCTGACATTACTGTTCTCTGACAAGGATTTTGCATAGTCTAACCAGTAACCATTGTGATTCCAGTCACTCTTTTAAATCTTTTGAAAAAAACTACTCTGTCTGACATTACTGTTTTCTGACAAAGATTTTGCAGAGTCTAACCAGTAACCATTGAGATTCCAGTCACTCTTTTAAGTCTTTTGAAAAAAACTACTCTATCTGACATTACTGTTCTCTGACAAGGATTTTGCATAGTCTAACCAGTAACCATTGAGATTCCAGTCATTCTTTTAAATCTTTTGAAAAAAAACCTACTCTATCTGACATTACTGTTCTCTGACAAAGATTTTGCATAGTCTAACCAGTAACCAATGAGATTCCCGTCACTATTAAATCTTTTGAAAAAAAACTACTCTATCTGACATTACTGTTCTCTGACAAGGATTTTGCATACCGGTAGTCTAACCAGTAACCATTGAGATTCCAGTCACTCTTTTAAATCTTTTGAAAAAAAACTACTCTGTCTGACATTACTGTTCTCTGACAAGGATTTTGCATAGTCTTAACCAGTCACTCTTTTAAATCTTTTGAAAACAAGAGGCTCTCAAGAGCCTGAATCGCTCACCTGGTAAACAATGCCTTATTGAACATATTGAACCATGCCAGGCAAACATGTACAGCTAACAATTCTTCAATATTACAAATATATATGACTTACTGTTTATAAATAAAGAAAATGAGACCAAAACACAAACACATAAAACTTAGCAATGGACTGTGAAAATGAGGTCAAGTTCAAATAAAACCTGCGTAACTGACATATAGATCATAAAATATTTTCATACACCAAATATAGTTGACCTAATGCATAAAGTATTAAAAAAATAGACCAAAACTAAAAAAGTTAACTTTGACCACTGAATTATGAAAATGAGGTCAAGGTTAGATGACACCTGTCAGCTAGACATGTACACCTTACAATCATTCTATACACCAATTTTAGTAGACCTATTGCATATAGTATAAGAAAAACAGACCAAAACACAAAAACTTAACTATAACCACTGAACCATGAAAATGAGGTCAAGGTCAGATGACACCTGCCAGTTGGACATGTACACTTTACAGTTCTTCTATACACCAAATCTACTAGACTTATTGCTTATAGTATCTGAGATATGGACTTGACCACGAAAATTTAACGTTGTTCACTGATCCATGAAATGAGGTCGAGGTCAAGTGAAAACTGTCCGACAGGCATAAGGACCTTGCAAGGAACGCACGTACCAAATATAGTTATTCAATTCTGCCGCCGGATCACTATCCCTATATCAAGCTAACTGCAACAAAAGTTGCAGGCTCGACAAAAATGATCAAGACAATTTTTTTAACTAATCATTTATTAAGAGAAAAAAATCACACTATTTTGCTTTTTACGTTTTATTTATATACATATCTAGTTGATTTCACAATAAATAACAATGCATTTATTTCCTTTATGGAGATAGAATGTGTCATGCTTCTATGGAAATACATTTATAAAACATTCTCTTCTCAGAAAGTCTATATATATATATATATACAATGTCAGCCTTTACATCTCACTCAACTGTTGAATTAGTCCATGCTTCATGCATACTAGTCAATAATTATAGTAAATGTCCTTGTTAGATTTTATAACAGTGCAATATATATTGCTTACAATATTCTCTACACATCAACATATAAATTGAATCAAAAATACAGTTGAAAGTGTTTAGTACATAAGCAGTTATAAAAAAGAGTTCTTAAACAACAATATATACTCATGAAAAATTATAGAAACAAATAACAAACTGTCATTTAAATCAGATCCATAAAGTTTATTATATGACCATAGATGACTTTTTTGTTTTGTCTGGCCCTGCGACACTGTCGCATATGCGAGTCTGGTGTCTGTATTGGGAGACTGATCTCCTGCATATGTATCAGGTTTTTATGCCACCACATTCTTGTTTGTTATTCGTGCATGGCACAGGACACCTGTTATCCTAGCATAGACCCTGACATTACATTATACCAGAACTTTTCTTCGAGCTATTTCTTATAATATAAATGTTTTTAAAAAATTTGCTTGCTTTAAAAAAAAAAAGGTTATTGCTAACATTTAAACCTGTTTTATAACTGCTTATATACTAAATACTTTTAACTGTATTAAAACATGTATATCGTGAAGTGATTTATTTTTCTACAATTATTTTAACAACATGAAGATCATTCATCTTATCTGATACTTGTACTATTAAATTATCAAGATTATATCACAGCCATCACTATATGCTACAAATTGATCAATCAACTACAAATATCAAAGAATTTAAAAATAAAACACAAATGATACCTCAATTATTGTTCTTAAAACATTTCAAAATGTTTCAATAAAAATTATTCAACATTTATTCTAATGGACCAAAAAATATATCCTAGATTCTCATCCCCTTTATACATGTACCCAATTTTTCCAGCCTTCACAATAAATTATTTAGATTTTTTGTCACATTTTCTTATAAAACTTAAGTATGTTTGAAAGCAGTATTAATGGTAATGGTCCTTTTGGCTCCAGATGTAGCAAAATTTTGAAATGTGGATTATTTCTTTGTGTGATATATAATATTTGATATAAACATGTTTAACAAAATATAATAATCTTGGTTTTCAGAGGCCAATTATGCCCCTTACCATTCATACTCTTAACTGTATTGTCAGTTCCTTCCACAATTACACAGGCAAATTTTGTTCACGTGAATTTTATGTGAATTTAATTTTCACGTGAAATTCATGTGATGAATTGAGCTTATACATGAAATTCGTGTGAACTCATTTCATTTGAGTTTCACATGAATATCATTTACATGAATTTGTATTGATGTGAAATTCACATGAATTTTTTCACGTGAATTTCACAATCATTTCATGTGAATTTCACATGAATTTGTGTGAAATTCACATGAACAAAATTTGCCTGTGACCCCAACCTTTATAAGATGGTGAGGGGAACCCATGAGCAAAAATAACCCCTCTTTGGACATTTAAGGTTGTTCTATTGAACAAACTTAAATATCCAAAAAAATGTAGTGGGTTTTACACTTCTTACTTTAATATTTTTAATGTAACTGAACTGTAACATAAATAATCTGATGGTCGGACCAATAGGCATCAAGAATATCTGTCTCATAATGAAAAATTTTATCAATATTTAGGAAAATATGATCTAATAATGTTGTGTATAATCTGGTAGGCTTAGTAAGAATTTGGGAGCACATAAATGTGTCCAACATAAAGTTCAGGAAATTATCATGTCCAGATAGCAAATCAAAGTTAAAATCTCCCATTATAATTAAATTTGAGTGTTGTAAATCCAAAGTAGGAGCAAGATCATAGAGGAAAGCTGTCTTCAAATCTTTAAGGGAACATTCTGATGCTCTGTAGACAAACACTACTTGGAAGAGTCCTTTGTTAGGCACAATTATTTCCACTAGTAGAAATTCTAATGTAGGTGTTGAATAAGGCAATTGTCTTTGAAGTAAACAGCCATTTTTCAAGAATACAACAAGTCCATGTGGAGGTCTAGTATTTGGATGTTTTTGATTTTGATCAACTCGAATAGGTGTTTGAAATCCAGGAAATAAGTAATTTTCGTTGCAATCTGAAGGGATTAACCTTGATTCTGCGATACCAATGACATCAGCATCCATAATGCTGGGATCTGCTCTAATGTCTTCGTGATGCAAATGCATAGATCTCGAATTGTTAAAAACCACCTTGAAATTTTCACTTGGCAAAGAATACAGTGGTTTGAAACACAATGAAAGGACCGCCTCAGATTTCAATCTCTCAACTTCATCCTTGACACAGTCAGACACAGCAATATTTTTTCGATTCAAGTTAAGTATTTGCAATCCTGATAAAGTTGTTACTCTGCTTAAAGCAACATAATGAATATGAGGAATCTTCCCTTTGCATTTAGAATCAAGACTCACAACTACTTCTTTTAAAGTATCACCTTGTGACTTGTGGATTGTTTTTCCAGCAGCAGGTCGAAGAGGCATCTGGATTCGTTCAAAATTTTTGTATCTATAACTAAATGATCTCTTAATATCAAAAACTGGTGTCCATCTTTTGTCAATATTTTGACTGTACAAGTGGTTATACTTTTTTCTTGTATTTGTTCCAATTTTCTCATCATTAAATTTGACCCATACTATACTTGGTCTTTGAGATTTCGTCTTGTACTCAAATAATTTCACCTGACAAGATGAACCATTGGTGAGACCATCTGTTACTTCAATGTTAGCTGTTAGATCATATTTCATTCCAATAGCTAGCTCCACTTCTTTGGCTAAATTGGCTGTGTCAGACTGCTTTCCAGGTAAAGAACTGATCAATTTTGCTTTAATAGGAGGGGAAAAGTCTCCAACTACGGTGTCTACAGCTTTTACACTTACTTTCTCAGATGTCAAATTTGTTATAAACTTGTTGTTAAATTTATCAACAAGATCATTTTGTACAAATAAGTGTGTACTGTTTTTATTGTATGATTGATCTTCAATCCGGACAGTCCTTGTATCAAGAATAGCAAAATCATTGTCATTGAGATTATTAAGTCTCAACCTATTCAACAACTCTGCAAACTCTATATCATCTTTTTGTCTCATTATCTGTGTAAGTTCATGAACCTTAAATAACTCCTTCCACAAATTAGGAGAAAGAGCAGATATGCCTTTGTTAAGATCTTGAAAAATCCAACCATCAAATACTGGCTTCAGTTGAAAGAAGTCTCCAATTGCAATCACACTTACACCTCCAAATATCTGGTTGCTGCCTTTGATTTTCTTTAATCTAGCATCCAAAAGGGAGAACATTTTGTTTCCAACCATTGAGATTTCGTCAATCATTACAACTGATAAATTTCTATATTTCATTCTTAGAGTATTTAGAACATCACATGACAGAGATTGATTTAATCCTTTATTGGGCTGTATTTGAAAAGCATTATGTATGGTCAAACCATTAATATTATAGGCTGCTTTTCCCGTTGGAGCACATAACAGAATTCTTATATCATCAGGATCTTCACCTTCGGTGGAACACAAATGTCTATGCAGTGCTTGAAATAGAGCTTTGACTACTACAGATTTTCCTACACCTGCACCACCTGTCAAGAACAGATACAATGGGTCACATTTTCTTTTAATCCATGTGAGTACATGAAGGAAAAATTCTCTTTGTTTATTATTTAAAGACCGTATGAGCTTGTAATAGTCATCATCTTCAATGCGATTGGCATGACTTTTTACATCTATTGTTCTAGCTGCTACACCAACTTCTTCTGAAATATCATAATGTCTATGTTCTGTTGGTCTATCTGGGTTGAAATGTACATACTGATCTGCCTCTGTTGACCCTTCTTCAACATCTTCAAGCTCTACTTGCTGAGTTCCAGGAGCTATTTCATCATATTGATGGCAATCATTCTCTGCTTCCTCAATGGCTTTGTCAAGTTTTTCAACATTATGTTCATACTGTTTGGCTTTACTCTCTACTATTCTTCGAACAGAATTGTACATACTTTCATATGTTTCGTTTGTTCCCTTTAGATCAGATTGTTCATTTCTCCAAGGATAGAACAGTAGCAATCGTTCCCTGTAAAAATTTTCAGAATCTGTTTTTCTATTGTATCGGACATACCTAATCACTTTTTGTGATTTTCTTTGTCGAATGATTATGCCATTTTTAAGAGTAATTTTTATTTTTCTATGATTCTCATTTGACATTTCTAGCTCATCTTCAGTTTCAGACTCATTCTCTGACTCACTTTTGTTTTGTTCGTCATCTGAAGCAGGAAATTTCACTTCAAGTTGAGATATGTAGTCTGCAAGACACCAGTTTTGTAGAAGTGCTGGTCTTTTTGAATAACGTTTGATGTCATTGTTTGACTCTACATCAGTAGAATCAGGGGATAATTTTTCAAGCTCTGATGTTTGTTTTAGCAAGAAAGTTCTCTTGTCAGGTGGAGAAGTGTTTATGAATACTACATGTCTGGTAGCTTTTGTCAGAGGCATTTGTAGCAATAAATACACAGCTTCTTGAGCACAGGTTTCGACTGAATTTGTAAAATAATTTCCAATGTGCCTAACTTGTCGCTTGAGGTCCAAATTTCCTTCTCTAGCTTCCTTTGCAGCTTGGTCTAGCAATCCACTCATTCCCTTTTGAGACTTGCTTATATATGAAACAATGTATACAGCACATGCATATGGATCTAGGACAAACTGCAAATCATGATTTGCTTTCCATGCCGGTAATAATGCTTTCATGTATGGATTTACACGAACTTCACTTGGCTTTCTTTTAAGGAACACTTTTGCACTAGATAGATTGCTTCTGATTGCTTTAATATAATCCTCTCGACTTAACTGTAATACATTGTTAAGAAGCTCATCAAAAGTAATATCTTCAACATTATCCATTGTATAAAGTGAATCGACCTTGGTTTGGACTTCTTTATAAATTGCCTTGTATTTATCAATATCTTCATCTAATGGTTCTAAAATTACTGTCTCATCCAAAGGTGGCAAAGGAAACCCAAAGCGACATATTGGCCGACCTTTAGTTCTGCAAGTCTTTGAATGTTTGTGAACTTGTAAACTAACCAAATCAGATGGAGCAGATGATAATGAACAACTTACATATTTGTCAATAAACTGAACGAGGTCTTCATTTGAATCCTGTTCATAAATTGGAGCATTTTCAATCCATATCAACATGTGAATGTGGGGTGACCCTCTTTGTTGAAATTCAACACGATAGAAATAATCAATCACTTTCCCAATAGGGTCATGATCACTCTGTAAAACTGTCTTGATGAATTGTTGGACACGATAATCAAAAAACCTAGAGCATGTGACAGGATCTTTCTGTACTAGTCTGGACTTTGTATTCCAGTCCATTTGATCCAATTCATCATCAGAATAATATTTACCATCATTCAACTTTCCAAGAATTCTAAGTAAATCCTTCCAATTTGTATCTGCTGAAGAAAAGGAACCAAACCATGTCGGTAAACCTAACTGTCTGATCATTGCAAATACATCTTTCTTTCTCTTCTCAAGGTAAACAGGAGAGTTTCTAAGTGATCTGAAAATGTAATATCCTTCATCTAACTTTACTATATCATTCACAGTTGAAGGGTTCAAAAAGTCTCTTACTGTCCATTTTTTCCCTTCTGATTTGCATCTACGTAAGGCAAGATTTACTCTATCATTTATATGTTTCATTTGTATTTTCTTTAATTTGAAAAACAAATTTGGTACTGACTGTGCAACTCTTCTGTCTACAGATCTCAGTTCCCACTTTACAATATCTGAATAATGCACAGAAACTAATCTTTCTTTGCTATCTGGTCTGCGTTGTCCACAAAATATACTTGGGAATGCTAAATACTCAGCATCTGTGTCATTGTACAAACTCAATGGTCTCTGCCCTTCACCAGGAGCAAAAACATACTGAGAACTGCCTGTGTTACTGGTCTCATCGAACACTTCGTCTAAAAGCGTGTCAGTATTTCCTGCATGGAGTTCCTCCTCATTGATTTCATCAAATTTATCACCTGTGCTTGTTTCTTCATCTTCATTGCTGGTATTATTAGCTACTTCACTTTCATCATTGTTTTGTACAGCAGTTATTTCTCTTATCCAGTTTTGATCTATTTGTACACCAGAGGTTTTGTACAAGTCACTATTCTGCATAAGATAATGCAATGCACAAAGTACAGCAAATGGCCTAACATTCTCACTGAAATCACATTTGTTATATGACAGTTTTTTTTTCAGTTTTATTGGTATTGTACCTGATTTCTCCAGAGTATGAGGAAGGGAATTAATTGTAGGTTGTACATCGACAGGTACATTTACTACATTTCCTTTGACTGAAAGTTGACCTCCTCGTGGTAACAACCGAATTTGCATAAATGGTATTCTTAATGACAATAACCTTTCTTCTAATGGATACAGATTCAATTCTATTGGTTTTACTGGAAATCCCATTTTATTTGCAACAGAAAGCCTTGGTATTTTATTTTGTCTTATAGATTGTAAACATGTATTGCAAATCCATTCAATATTGTTGACAGATTTTCTATCAGTAAAACATTGCTTCAAATCACCCTTAACTGTCTGCTTTATTCTACAAGCATTAACAACTGAATTACTAAACCATGTCTGAGTACATGATGTGCACAGGTAAGTCGGACCTTCAATAATGTTTTTAGAAAATATATCAATGCATTGTTCAAGAGAAGAGCCTTGCTGTTTTTGTTTCTTTAATTTTGATTCATGACAGGCAAATTCTTCTGCCTTCCTCTTTTGACTCTTAACTGATCTATCATAGTTTCTAATCTTGGATCGATCTCTATTTCTAGAAGCTTGTTTACATAATCTTTCTTTTTCATTCACTTGGTCATCCTTTCTAGCTTTTCGCTTGGCATCTAATTCTTTCTGTCTGACTTCATCATCCCTTCTCATTTTTCGCTTGGCATCTAGTTCTTTCTGTCTGACTTCATCATCCCTTCTCGTTTTTCGCTTGGCATCTAGTTCTTTCTGTCTGACTTCATCATCCCTTCTCGTTTTTCGCTTGGCATCTAGTTCTTTCTGTCTGACTTCATCATCCCTTCTCGTTTTTCGCTTAGCATCTAGTTCTTTCTGTCTGACTTCATCATCTCTTCTCGTTTTTCGCTTGGCATCTACTGCTTTCTGTCTGACTTCATCATCCTTTCTCGTTTTTCGCTTGGCATCTAGTTCTTTTTGTCTGACTTCATCATCCCTTCTCGTGTTTCGCTTGGCATCTAGTTCTTTCTGTCTGACTTCATCATCCCTTCTCGTTTTTCGCTTGGCATCTAGTTCTTTCTGTCTGACTTCATCATCCCTTCTCGTTTTTCGCTTAGCATCTAGTTCTTTCTGTCTGACTTCATCATCTCTTCTCGTTTTTCGCTTGGCATCTACTGCTTTCTGTCTGACTTCATCATCCTTTCTCGTTTTTCGCTTGGCATCTAGTTCTTTTTGTCTGACTTCATCATCCCTTCTCGTGTTTCGCTTGGCATCTAGTTCTTTCTGTCTGACTTCATCATCCCTTCTCGTTTTTCGCTTGGCATCTAGTTCTTTCTGTCTGACTTCATCATCTTCTCTAGCCTTTTGTTTAGCATTAAGCTCTCTTTGGTGTATGTATGGATCTTCCCTTCTTCTTTGCATGTATGTTTTCATATATACCTTACGTTTATCACATTCGTCTGTCAGGGCTTTGGTCGAAATTTGAATTATATTTCTACGATTTTGATCTTTAAAATAACTATTAATCTGCCTCTGAAGTACTAATGAGTTGTCCATGTCAATTAACTTCACTGGAAGAATTTCATACTGTGACTGTAAATCAATATGCATGCTTGTGTAGTGAGAGTACATATAATTCACCAGACTTTGGATGTCTCTGAATCCTATGAGTATTGACATGCCTTTAGACTCTCGTGGCTCATATAAACCAGACTTGTCATGTGAATGAGAGTCAAAGAAAAAATAAGTATCGTTGTCAAAATAAACACCAGAACATATAGCGCCTATCATAACTAAAGCAGCCTTAGCCTTTTCAAATGCTTCTACAAGGGCTTCTTGTAATGTAAGGAAGTCATTTGTTGAATCAAATTGAACAGCAGTACCAAACAAGACATTTTTTCTTTCCACTATAATTTTTTGTCCTCTAATTTCAAACACATTTGGAATTTCGTTTAAAGTCAATAACATGTTTCTAAATCTACCTTCCTGTTTGAGATTCTGCACAGTTTTGAGATAAACTTGATCTCCTATTTCCAAAATATCATCTAAGTTATACTGTTGGTCATCTATATTCTTAGTTGCAAAGGCCAAATAAATTAAACAATTGCACGTGCATTGATTTCCTCTAGTAAAATTGGAAAAACGACCATCAAATTGATCAAAACTTCCAAAAGTCAACGTAACATTATCAAAAATATGAAGAGCATTTATTACTGAGTAGTTCATAGGTGTATCATTCGCATATTCTTTAGTATTTTTACTTTTAGTATCAGAAAGAATAGTTCTTGTTTTCCCACAAGGGGCATAATTTGCAATCTGTTCAGTTTTCCTACAAGAGGTGAAATGTACAATCTGCTCAGTTTTCCCATAAGGGGCATGCTCAGTTTTTCTGTTTTTAGGGAGGACAGACTCCTCAGGCTCATTTTCAATAGTATTCCCACAAGGGGCATTTGTTTTTCTGTTTTTATAAATGAGGGCAGACTCCTCCTCTCTGTCATCTACTGAGTGTTGGTCACCAGTCTTCGTCATTGGATTGGCAGCCCCCATGATGGCTTTGGAACGTTTCCAGTTCTTTCTTCTAGGCATCTTGAATGACTGCGAAATCACAAAAGAATGTGTAAAAATCATCAAATGAACAAGAGAACTTTCGAACATAGGCATCCTCAAGTTGGAACTCTGTTGCATGTGGGGACAAGAAACTGATTTGTTATTTATTGCTTTCATGAACTCTGTTTTTGTTGAAGCTAGGAGCATCTGTAACTTTGACACTAACAGTGTACATGTAATCAATCATCATGCACCTAAGACTTCTAATACAGACTGAAATAATACTCACATGTGTATTTCATGTTGGTAAATATTTTTTGTATAAATTACAATTTTTTCTTTGAGCAAACGTTATTTTTTTCGAAATGCACTCTTGTTTCAGTTTAATAAAATATTTAGGATTATCCTTTAATGTTATGAACTTGAAGTGTTTCATATATATATATAAAAATAGAAGACACTTACGGCACTGAATTATCTACTTTTTACATTTACACATAATAAACTCTGGCCAAAGTCGTTTCTTACTTAATCAGATGTTCATTCTGATTCTTTCAACAAGATCATTAATGTGCCTTAGTAAAAATAGTAATCGTTATCAGGCATATACAAGAGCTTGGAAAAATATCAAATGCAAATGTTTCTTTTGGGTTAAATTTGTACAACACTGAATATTGTATTCATTCAGTCTATAAAACTTTTAAAAGACCTAGAATAAATAGATTATCTAATAACCAACAAGATTTTGCAATGGACGAAATGACGAATTCCTGTGAACAGTATGATTTCTATCATATCTTATATACAACAACTTTACATCACTATATCATGTATATGTTCCAGACCGTATGAGTATTTGGACCGTACGCGTACGGTCTGGACCGTATGCGTACTTTTTCAAAATACTCATACGGTCGGACCGTACGCGTACGGTCTGACTAATATTAAAAAGTTGGTCAAGTTTATTAGTTACAAATGCATATAGCAGATCAACATAACTTAACTATCAAATTAAAAAAAAGTTCAATTGTAATTGAAACAAAAACTTTATATTTTTTAACTTTTTTTAAATTCAGGCTAATTAAATCTGTTAGTCTCTTGTATTAAGCATGTCGATCAGTAATACATTAATTGAATTATGATCACTGAAATTGAAGATATCGGAAGTAAACATAATGTGGGAGGTCAATTGTTTTAGAATATTTAGCAACTTTACCAAAAAATGCAAATGCAAAGGAACATGCATGAACTGCATACATGAAAATGTAAAAAATATTACGTTACTTGAATTGTGTCACCTTGGGCGAGAGTACCAAAATGGGATTCAGATATAAAATTAAACAAATACTTAATTTCAATTGTTCGTTTGTTCATTTTATCTATCTAATTGTAATAAATTATCAATAACAATTTGTAAAACTAAAAATAAAGATTGTGATAAATGCTTGTTTCAATTTAACCCATATGATCAAATAACATGTATGGTCAGCTCGTACTGGACCGTACGCGTATACTCATACGGTCCGACCGTACGCGTATGGTCGGACCGTACGAGTATACGTATACGGTCCGGACCGTACGCGTACGGTCCAAATACTCATATGGTCTGGAACATATACAAACAATTGGCAAGGTCTTTTAGCCACTCTAGATTTCAAGTGCTGTACCTAAAACAACTCTAATACACATGAAATCTCGAGTTGATTTTGACCAGTCGGAACTACTATTTTTGTAATGTTGCACTACAAATAACTAAGTTATTGTGTTCTGATTACATTTTGGAACTTTTTAATGCAAAATGCAGCTTTATCAAACAATTTAAAAATGAAACATAACACAGTTTGTTTTATAAGACTTGGTTGCAATTAATTAAAATTAAAAACAATGCATATAACATTCAGAAGTAGGATAATTTGCCTTAACTCATTATACCCCCCATGAAGCAAACAAAATCGCTGGAGTCTAGATACCATTAAAGGAAAGCTGCCTTTAAAAACATGCACTACATTGTAAATGTACATGAACTGCATAAAAATACAGATATACTGCATATTGCTCTTATTTCTATTTCTTGTAAATGTACACGAACTGCATAAAAATACAGATATACTCCATATTGCTCTTATTTCTATTTCTAGAGAAATCCAAAAACTAACATACATGTATAGTGCATTGTGTAATATAATTTTGGCATAAAATTTTGAATTGTGGTGATTTTATTCTTATCAATTCAATTTATGTATCATGGATAATCATTCACTATAGCGCTTGTATTTGTGAAAAAACAAAAATGTGTCCAAAGTACACGGATGCCCCACTCGCACTATCATTTTCCATGTTCAATGGACCGTGGAATTGGATAAAAAAATATAATTAGGCCTTAAAATTAGAAAGATAATATTATAGGGAACATGTGTACTTAGTTTCAAGTTGATTGGACTTCAACTTAACCAAAAACTACCTTGACCAAAAACTTTAACCTGAAACATGCACTTTCATTTTCTATGTTCAGTGGACCGTGAAATTGTGGTCAAAAGTTTAATTTGGCTTTAATATAAGAAAGATCATATCATAAGGAACATGTGCACTAAGTTTCAAGTTGATTGGACTTCAACTTCATCAAAAACTACCTTGACCAAAAACTTTAACCTAAAGCGGGACAGACGGACGAACGAACAGACGGACGGACGCACAGACCAGAAAACATAATGCCCCTCTACTATCGTAGGTGGGGCATAAAGATTGAACATTTGATCTTGTTTATTATGCTCAGGGGACAAAGAAAATATATCTGGACACTTCAACTTCACCAAAAACTACCTTGACCAAAAACTTTAACCTGAAGCGGGACAGACAGACGAACGAACAGACAGACAAAGGAACGGATGCACAGACCAGAAAACATAATGCCCCTCTACTATCGTAGGTGGGGCATAAAAATTGAAGATTTGATCTTGTTTATTATGCTTAGGGGACAAAGAACATATATAGGAACAATGGTACCACAGCCGTTTTTCTAAGGGGCTGCATAAGCCAATTTCCAAACCGTTGTTTGGTGTCTATTTACATCTGATTTTTTCTTTTATATATATTTTTGTTTGTAAGTACATCTTGTGGCAGTTTGCTATGCATTCTAACCAAAATAAAATAGTAAAAATTTGCATTTGTTTTCTCCTCGTCAGAAAATGAAAATGAGTGATTAAAATTATGACTAAACAAACAATAAAACTTGAAACATTTTTACATCTTTTGGTGTTTATTTTATAAAAATCGGTCTTGTAGTTACTTGGCAATATTTTTTTTAAAAACATCGATTTTGGTTGAAATGATAGGACATTTTTTGAGTGGGAACTCAATCTTGTCCAATTACTGTATAGTCTAAGCACTTGTTTCATGAGCTTGAGTAGGCTTATTTTATCAAGAACAATTATTGTTTTTAATAAAATAATATTTGCGAACGTCTTGTCCAGGAAATGCAAACCAAATGACATCTGACAGAGATATACAAAAAATAACGTACACGCGTGCTTCCAATGTTTTAATTATTTTTCCTGAATATAAGAGAACTAGCGGTGAAAATCGAAACAAAAAGTCTTTATAGATCGATGGAGAAACAATACCAACAATGCTGGATGAACAACAACACTAAGATTTACTAATATTAAGGAAAATATTTTCAAAAGGCTGAATGCAGTAATATTTCTTACCATCAAGTTACGGAAAGACTGTTTCCGGTCGGTCACACTAAAAACAACCCGGACGCGTCCGAGAGCGCCGGAGAGAAATACAAGTTCTACCATGTATACACGTTTCCTTCTAATATAATATGCATACAAGAAGAGCGGCAGGACGTTATTTTTATTACATTATAGTTACAATAAAAGAATTTTAACAATAAAATTGTTATTGTTACATTATAAAATTGTTATTCTTTCGATTTTCTTCATTCATGATTTGGATTTATTCCACTGCTGAGAAGGGGCAAGAGGCTCCAATAACAGCAAAACAGTTAAATGATTTCATTAATAACAGTTAGGCATGGACCATTTAACTTGTAGGGGGGGCATGGTTTTTTTTCTGGTCAGAATATTTTCTATTTTTTGGAAGTAACACAACAAATTATTTTTTTTGCAAATTGCAAATTGAAAATTTCAGGACAGGTAGACCTTGACCTAATAAATATTTTAACTTCTAGTCTTATTTGCTCTAAATGCTGGAGTTTTTTTAGATATAAGCCAAAAACTGCATTTTACCCAGTGTTCTATTTTTAGCCATGACGACTATGTTTTTAGACAAAATAGAAAATAAAACACAAACTTTATTTTATACACCCTACTGATCATTCAGTTGAAGTTTGGTTGAATTTGGTTGAGTAGTTTTAGAGGAGAAGATTTTTTAAAGTTAGCAAATATGATGAACAAATTGTGAAAAAATTGTCATTAAAGGACAATAACCCCTTAAGGGGTCAATTGACAATTTTGGTCATTATTAACTTATTTGTAGATCTTACTTTGCTGATCATTTTTGCTGTTTACAGTTTTTCTTTATCTATAATGATATTCAAGATAATGACCAAAAACTGCAAAATTTCCTTAAAATTACCAATTAAGTGGCAGCAACCCAACAATGGTTTGTTTGATTCGTCTGAAAATTTCAGGGCTGATAGATCTTGACCTAATGAACATTTTTACCCCATGTCAGATTTGCTCTAAATGCTTTCGTTTTTGAGATATAAGCCAAAAACTGCATTTGACCCCTATGTTCTATTTAAAGTAAGGGCGGCCATGTTTTTTGACGGATCAAAAATCGAAGCACACACTTTGTGCAGGATAATCTAAGGAACTATCATGCTAAGTTTCATCCAAATCCATTCAGTAGTTTCAGAGGAGAAGATTTTTTAAAGTTAGCAAATATGATGAACAAATTGTGAAAAATTGTCATTAAAGGACATTTACCCCTTAAGGGGTCAATTGACAATTTTGGTCATATTAACCTATTTGTAGATCTTACTTTGCTGATCATTTTTGCTGTTTACAGTTTATCTTCATCTATAATAATATTCAAGATAAAGACCAAAAACTGCAAAATTTCCTTAAAATTACCAATTAAGTGGCAGCAACCCAACAATGGTTTGTTTGATTCATCTGAAAATTTCTGGGCTGATAGATCTTGACCTAATGAACATTTTTACCCCATGTCAGATTTGCTCTAAATGCTTCCGTTTTTGAGATATAAGCCAAAAACTGCATTTGACCCCTATGTTCTATTTTAAGTAACGGCGGCCATGTTTTTTGACGGATCAAAAATCGAAGCACACACTTTGTGCAGGATAATCTAAGGAACAATCATTTTAAGTTTCATTGAAATCCATTCAGTAGTTTCAGAGGAGAAGATGTTTGAAAAATTGTTAACGACGACGACGACGTCGACGACGACGACGTCGACGACGACGACGACGACGGACGCCAAGTGATGAGAAAAGCTCACATGGCCTTTTAGGCCAGGTGAGCTAAAAAACTACTCTGTCTGACATTACTGTTCTCTGACAAGCATTTTGCATAGTCTTAACCAGAAACCATTGAGATTCCAGTCACTCTTTTAAATCTTATGAAAAAAACTACTCTGTCTGACATCACTGTTCTCTGACAAGGATTTTGCATAGTCTAACCAGTAACCATTGAGATTCCAGTCCCTCTTTTAAGTCTTTTGAAAAAAACTACTCTATCTGACATTACTGTTCTCTGACAAGGATTTTGCAAAGTCTAACCAGTAACCATTTAGATTCCAGTCATTCTTTTAAATCTTTTGAAAAAAAACTACTCTATCTGACATCACTGCTCTCTAACAAGGATTTTTGCATAGTCTAACCAGTAACCAATGAGATTCCCGTCACTCTTAAATCTTTTGAAAAAAACTACTCTATCTTACATTACTGTTCTCGACATCGTGAAAGTTTTCCAAGCGATTGAACCAGTCTTTTCCGCTGGGCCTTTGAGATAGACATAGGTCACGCCCCTGTAGTTGTTGATTTGAACCGTCTTTGACAATCCAAAGGATCCAGTTACTCGTATCTAATTCTCACCCTAGATTGTGACCAATCCTCGTTGTTGGAAAGACATAATTTCTGTGAAGAGAAGAAGTTGTACGTCAAATATTAAATAATACTATTTACCAACAACCTCGCTCTTTTTGTTTTTAAGTCAGAAACAGGGTTGAGAATCTCCGAAAATCATGAATCCGGGAAGAACATAAACCATCTTATTTACCTAGTGTTTAGGAAAAATAATTGGAAACTGTACCTTGTCAAAGAAAGATTTGAATTGTGAGAATGCGTGTGAACTACACTTCTGTAATTAAGAACTCCGATATTCACTTTTCAAAAACCCATGAACAAATCGATTTTGTATAGCTAACCAACTAAGCATGGTTTAGCAAGATGTTTGATGAAACTTTGTATGATCGGCAGATAACAAGTAATTGATATACTGTTTTCAGGACTTGATCTTACCTCTAGGGTTTCAGAAATTGTCCTGTTACCTCTAAATATAAGCACAAAGTTCTGTTCAGTTGGACTTATGTTTATTCTAAAGCAATAATGAAAACAAATTAAAATAGTAATAATTAACAAATACAATAAAGTTGTAAATAAATCAAATGACATTGAACAATTTAAGTTTCCGTTAAGTTGATAAAATTAAACGAGTACATTGTTTTTATTTTCGGGTTACAGTTTTCACAAAGTTCACAATTCACATTTTATTGACTGAAATGTTTCTCGTCTCATAAAAATACGTTTAAAATCACATGACTAGCGTTCTCACTGTTACGCAGTCCATATGACAAGTCCGTGTAGGAAGGAAAAAAACCAAACAAGATCAAAAACCATTCAGACAAACAGACGGACAGTCATGTGAGAAGACTGGGTATGAGTAAAGACGACATAATGGATTTGTACATGTTTATTTATTTAAGAATAGTGAACATAAATATATGTGAATGAGTGATCAGTCTCGAAAAAGTGATCCTACCTTTCGGAATCTCTAACTATTTTTGAAATTGTATTATGCCAAGAATCAAATGGAAACAGGTCAATTAGATCAAGCTTAACTTTATTGGAATAATCTTTAATTAAAATTTTAATTTCTGCTATTGATAAATATGCACATTGTTTTATGACATCCAAATAAATATCCGTGTTTTCTTTCACAAAATTCCTTTGAAAAATGATTTCTTGTATTAAAGATAATACATCGACATCCCCACTTTCAATGTCTAAAGATAAAAAAAATCTTATTTCCCTTAGTAGTAAATTTGGTAGTTTGACTATTATGTCGCGAGTATCAGCATTACATGGTTTACATAGGTTTATAATTTTTTTTATACATAGTTTTTTTAACATCGGTTCCCTCAATCTTAATCCGTGTGGCTGCTGCTGTCTTCTATTGGGAATGCTCTGGCGGGTACTTTCCTCACCCTCTTGCGTGGAGGATCCCGGCTTTTCTCCTCCAACAGCCTCAAGGCTGCCTCCTCTTCTTTCATCTGGACTCTGTTCTACAAATATGCGAATAATAAGATAGTGGAAAAATACTAACATTCGGCAACGATTTAAGAAAATATAAAGAGAATATACATATTTACACGTTTACTTCTTTCAAACAACACCCATTATATCACAGTTCCTCCTCCTCTTTTTTTAAAAAACGACCAAGAAAAAATATATGAAGTAATTAAAATAATTCCTCATCGAATTAACATCCCTTTTATATACACATTGAAATTGGTTATGTGGGAACCCGCAACTAAAAGCTCATTTAAGTAACTATATATGTAGTAAGTAAGTTAACAATTATCTAAAATCATCAATTTAATAAATACAAATTGGACATCAATGATTACAAAATCAAACCTGATAAAAACAACAATTATATTCCGTAATCGTAAAGAAATCACATTTACAAAGGTGAGACGATTAGAAGTCTTTGGCGCTTTAATTTTTCATTCATGGAGGGTAACTACGGTGTACGACGAATTTATTGTTATTGGAACTATAACTTGTGTACTTTTTTGGAGAAGTCGGTTTTGTAACTAACTAACAGTCCTGCAGAAGAAGATATTCGATCTTACGATACTGTTTTTTCGAGAATGGTTATATATACACGTTTTTCCGAAATAATAAGCCTAGGAAAGTTGTTCTGATGTGTAACCCACCATTTTAAAGGATTTGTCTCGAAATTTGAGTTTTTCATAAAAATTAGTATTAATTTTTTTTTTAATAGTTCATCACTATCAATTTCTAATTTTTCCAGAGACTAATAAATTTACGAAAATTTATTTCTACAAAATGTTTAAAATCTCTTCTTCGGGGTCTTTGTTAAATGGTATGCTCGATTTTTTTTATTTACGGATTTAACGGGAATGGGGACGGATGCAGTTGACTGGATACCAGACCTACCGCGCAGGTCAAATAAATAAATAAAATGATTAAAAGAGTTTTACCTGCTTTTGGAACTGTTCACACAGTTCTGTCAATTCTTCTACGTTCACCATTCTCACGAAGTCGCAATACTCAGCAAAGGACATGGTAAAGGTTTTCCATGCGCTTGACCCAGTCTTTCCCGCTGGACTTTTGAGATGGATATAGGTCACGCCTCTATAGTTATTTATTTGGACCGTCTTCGACGATCCAAATGATCCAGTTACTCTTAATAAATTCTCACTATCTTTGATAGTGACCAATCCTCGTTGTTGGGTAGACATAATTTATGTGGAGAGAAGAAATTGTCCGTCAAATATTAAATAATACTTTTTACCAACAAGGGTTGAAAATCTTCGAAAATCATGAATTCGGGAAAAACATGAACGCACGTATCAACCATCTTATTTAACTTGTGTTTAGAAAAATTAATTCAAAAATGTACCATGTCACAGAATGATTTAAATTGTGAGAATACTGTGGTGACAGGTATACAGACTGTGGTGATAGATTTACAATTATTCTATTTAAAACTTTTCCCGCAATGAACAAAGGAACAAATATCTTCAAGCGAATTTAACAGATTTTTAAATGTTGTGAAATTATTGAAACGTTTCTGGATTTAGATATAACAAAATATGAAAAAGAGATGTAAACTATTTCGGTATTTATGTTTGTAAAACCAAACATAAATTTGGGGCATAACTTTTTCCTCTTCTTTAAATTCAAATTCTACCTTGCTGGTTCAAGTGTGAAATGTCCTGACCAAAGGACTTTAAATTTTAAATTGTTACTTTTCCGAAAAGTTTATGACCTGGACAGTGTTTTGGTTGAGGTCGGATAGAATGAGAGCTCGCATGAGTTCGTTTTTATTATTTTCTAGTTTAAATTAGTATTATACATGTTTTTATAACAAATTAGTATTCAACTTGCCACTGGACGTCAAGCATCAATTATAAAATATATAAAAAATGGTTTGAAAAGTAAAGATGCCTAAAATGCGTGTGAAGTACAGGTGTTATGACAAACACTTCTGTAATTAAGAAGTCCGATATTCACTTAATAAAATAAAAAACAAAACTTGTATAGCTATGCTGCAAAATTAAAACTAAATAAAATAAAATAATTTTACTCCTGGTCCCTGATGTTTAGAGATCTTTGATTTCTGGCACTGTTCACATGTTCCTACGTACTTGTCTATGTCGGAATACATATTTGGCCAATAGTACTTTAAAAGTAAGGATGCATGGTTACTCTCAACACCTGGATGAGCTGCCATTTTACTATCATGGTAACATAACATCACATCACGTCGTATGACAGCTGGAACACAGTATATTGATTCACCATTTAAAAAAACTTATTAATTTTAAAAAATAGATTTTAAAAATAAACTAATATAAATGTTGATGTTGAAATACAGGACTGAATTTCTTACTCATTGCCATGATCAGGATGCTCTCCATATTGCTGTCTATACTGGTAATAGGCAACGTTTAATACATGTATATCTAGGCACACTGGATGAAATCCCGGATGGTCTGTTATACAAGCTGTGTCAGGGTGTTCCTTTTTCACGTCAACAATTTTTGAAATTTCACAACAGCAGACACACTCTTTTCTGACGGCATAACTCCACAATGTCCAGATTACACCTTGAAGAAAGCAACAGTAATATCCAAGATACAAAAGCGTAAACTATATATATATGTTACAGGCATTTTCTAAATTTAGGCATTTTGTAAAATGACTGAATTTTCAGGCAATTTAGAAAATGCCTAACCTTGACAGGCATTATACAAAATGACTAAAAATACCTAGTCATTTTGTAAAATGACTGAAATTTTGAAGCAAAATTCCACAAATTGCCTGTTGAGTTTCAGGCAATTTGTAGAATATCAATGAGATGCAAATGGCAAAAGTTGACAAAAACACAATATCTTCCAAAGAAAATAACTAATTTATTCTCCAAAAAACATATCGGAAGGTTTTTTGGGGGGCCTTATGATAGGTTTTTTTAGTGAAACTACGTTACATGTAAGTACTTACTCACTCTTTATTTCAGATACCAACATTGAATCAATGATTATTTTGTCAAAATGACATAAAGACAAATTGTTCTGTCAATAGAACAAAATTTACAATCAAATTTTTAGAAAATCTAGATTCAATACACTAAAGTGAAACATGAAATAGAGAAAAGTTCGTTTTTATTTGACCGATTGCTGTTTTTTTTTGCTTTCTGTCGCAAATATGTCATGCATTTTTAAGACGTGCACAATTTGGTTATAATTCGTGTGGGTTATTTCTACAAAGGATTGACCAAGATTAAGGACAGAAATTTAGACTGCAGATTGCAATTGAAATGAAGGTATTTTAGACTGGATCAGAAAATCCCCCTGCAGAACAGCCATAGAGTTGTAAACGCATTGTCCGATCGTCTGAAAATGTCAGGGCTGGTAGAACTTAACCAGATGAACTTTTTAACCCCCATGTCAGATTTGATATAAATGCAGTTTAGAGATATATTAAGCAAAAAAAACTGTATTTACCCATATGCTCCATTTATAGCCATGTTGGCCATGTTGTTTGGCAATCAGGGATTAATGGGACAGTTTTTTAAAACAAAATACTCTAATGACAATTTTGGCCAAGTTTGGATAAATTTTACTTAGTAGCTCTATAGGAGCACATGTCTGTGAAAGTAAACAGACGAAGACGAAAGACAGCAGCCAAGTGGTGAGCAAAGCTTACTAGTACTTGACTCATTTGACTAGGAGAGCTAAATATCGACAAAGAAAAAACATAACAGTGCTTTGTCAGATATTAAAATAAATTCTAGTTCTGTGCTTCTGTGAATTAATTGCATTGATTCAGTAAAATGTATTCTTGATTATTTAAGCTCTTCTTTTTTAATTAAGTAATTATCATAAATAAAACAGCTCTGGTGTTCAAATCTTTCAATTGTTTTTCTTAACATTTTATTCTATAAAATGATTTCAGGCATTTTGTAAAATGCCTTTCAATTTTTCCAGGCATTTTGTAAAATGCCTAGAAAATTTAGTCATTATGTATAATGACTGAATCTTGCAGGCATTTTAGAAAATGCCTAAAGTTTTCAGGCATTTTACAAAATGCCTAAATTTAGAAAATGCCTGTAACATATATATATCTTCTGTATGATTGATTTGAACATTTTAAGGAAGATGTATTTGTTATGTATTAAGTTGTAGTTTTCTTGTTTGAATTGTTTGACATTGACAGCTAGATTTCTTATTATCCGGATTTTATAAACACTATCTTCCCGGCAGGGAAAGCAGCTGAGGTGAGTTATTTACTTGTTTAACTTCTAAATTTTTCCTGTTGAAATCTGTACAGAACCTTTCGCGCTTTTTTTTTAATATCTTTTTTAATTAGGAATCTACACCCAGACTAGATGATCAAGTCCTCCAGCAGGAAGCCAATAAATTTCTTCACAAAAAAAAAAAACAAAAAAAAAACAACAAGAGTAAAGGAAAACTTTGGTGAGTTTCTGGAATTGATCAGGAACAGTCAGTCAGAGACAAATTATGTCAACTAATATAAATGCAAATTATATGTCTAAATACCTGATTATAAACCGAGGAGCCATAAATCACAGACTTCTTATCAGAAGTGTGAGTGAGTTGGATGGCTGCTGCCAACCCGTTTTCAGTACCAGGGTCACATCTGATTTTGCTTGGAAAAGCTGCAAAATACAATTATAGCCTTTCAACTCCACAATATTTTATCAGATCTTTAAAATAATTTTGCAAGTAACTGTTTGCATCTGTTTTAACTTAACACATATGACACTTCCGTTCTATAGCTGTGACTTAAATTGCTTGAAAAAATCAATTGAAACCATTAACAAGAGGCTGTCAGAGCGACAACATACCAGATTTATTAACATTTATTCGTGTCCTGGTACTTTTCAATATCAAAAGAACCATAACTGATGAACAATGAAAGTGAAAATCGTCAATATCAAACTTGACCTCCATTTTGTCATCAGTAACAACATATTAAAATTTGAAAAGCTTTGGTTGAATGGTACATGAGTAAATACAACAACATGACTGGTAACACAATTTAATTTTTCAATCTTTCATGAAACATAAATCCTTGAACTTGACCTCCATTTTGTCATCAGAAACAAGATATTAAAATTTTAAAAGCTTTGGTTTAATAGTTCATAAGTAAATGCACGGGTAAGACTGGAAACACTATTTTTTCAAGAACCATAACTCCAGAACTGTAAAATTTAAAATCGTTGTTATTTAACTTGGCTGAGGCAAACTGAAGTTAAGAAATATGAACCAACTTTAGGATGCATGTATAGATGGAAAAGGGTAAACTGAATGCCCCCTCCGATAGTTTTGGGGCATAACAAATATAAATTGAAGTTACACCAACCTTTAATGTTATCAGCAGCTTTCAGGAAAAAATCGGCTACAACTTCTGGTCTTTTATTAGTGATACTAGCACAAAGCCATATAATTTTTCTTGAGAAACTGAATAGAAAATAGAATTTATAAAACACATTTTATCCTGATACTCTTCATCATTAGCAAAATTTTAATATTGATTATTTAGAAAGAGTCCTGATTCTGCACATTTCATGGGTAATTGTTTTTCCTACACAGATTTCATACCAACATTGTTTTGAAAGATTTAGTCAATAGATTATATGATACATTTGATTACTTATAAAATTGTCGTGATGACGGTTAACTCCTTGAATACCAACACCAGCTTCTTGGTAAAAATACTACACCCTTTTTTATTTTAAATGATTCATAAAATAATATGGTTCAGGTGTCTGATATGTTCACAACCCATCAGAATTGTTTAAACTTTGTAAAGTTTCCAGCTTTGGAGTTATCAAATTTACTTAATTAGTTCTGATAATATATAAATTTTAATTACTTGTTCAATTAAAATCTTCATATAGTTCATATTAAGTAGATGATATAATTATTTATTATTTATAATGACCTGGAAATTGAATAAATATTTAATATCCTCTTTTTGGTTTGAAATAATTATATTTAACTCCAATTTCTTATATTAATATACATTTTCATTCTGAAAATATCTGTTATTTTTTTATTTAAAGTAATAAAAATGTTTTTTGTTTGCTCCTTTTCTATAAAAATCATAATAATTTGATCCCTTATAACTTTTATTTCTATAAATCTGAAAGTGATGAATGTTCAATTTTAATCCAGTTCACTAAGGGCTAGCTCTGTTTCAAAATGAAATGAATAGGAGGGTCACACAACAGCTCTGGTGGGTAGGTAAAAATTCATTTTTAATATTATCCATGGAGGGTCGTAAATTGGACTTTATAAAGAACACTTGACTTTATACAAATAATTTTCAATAAAATTTCATTTGAAAAATGTTTATTGATCTCGAACATTTTCATAGATTAAAAATTCGTAAGGGTTCCACGGAACCCAGTGTCTCGCCTACTTTTGCTGTTAATGGCAGACTCAACAAAAATGAGAAAAATGAGGAAAAATATATTTCAGTTTTATGATATAGTGGTCTATTGATTTAAAAGTGGTTCAATGCTTTTTTTGGTACTTTAACATCCACCAACAGGTAGTGACTGTATTATAAACTTACAAATTTAAAATGTATATAATATAGCTTGCTTATCAAAATATGAAATCATTCCTACAAGTCAGGTTTTACAAATACATTTGTGTATGTACAGTGAATAAAATTTTGATGATAGTTAGTCTCTTAGGCTTGTTTTTATCTTTAACCATGCAGGCAAAAACAAGCATTAATTTCTCAACATTGCAATGATAAAACTCAGTTTTGTATAACCTGAAGAGTTGTTGTCCAAACAATCAAAATTAAGGTTTCTGAAAGTATAATTACTAAGATATGTTTTTTTCTGGTTTTGGTCTGTTGTATAAAAATACTACTGCACAAATGTGGTAAAATTCAAGGACTTTTAGAGCCAATTCATACAGTATGGTAGTGTTTTTCTCATTGTCGAAGGCCATAGTGTTGCAAAGAATTGCTTACATTCACTTCAATTGAAATTTGGTGGATAGCTGGTTTAAAGGCAATTATACCACATCTCCCTATTTGTATGTGTCAATTTCTTGGTTAACTATTCTAAATTATTGCACCGCTGGTAAATTATCACGTTTTGATTGGTTTAAAGCAGTCACTTGATGACCTTTATAGATTCATAGGGTTTCATGACATCACGTCTACTGTTAATGGGGACATCATCTATTAATGTTGCTGTGTTGTTCAGTAGAACGAGTCCAGTGTGCAATAAATTTGTTATAAGGTTAGCTACTGACCCCCTACGGTTCATAGAGGGTGAATAATCAAAGTGCTGGATAGCACCTGTGGAAAGTTTGCAACGGTAGATTGTAATATTTCAAATATATAGTGTGTAGATTCCATGGTTAACTTTTTTTTCCTACTTAAAAAAGAAAAAACTTTATCAAGAAATAATTGTAACAGGATGCTGCTACGAAGTCTCCCAAATAAAGCTCTCAAAATTAGTCATTCCCACGGGTCGCCTGACATTAAGCAAAGTCCAATACAAATTGGTCTGGTCTAGTAAAGTGATATTCATGATTTGGGGTGGGGATCTAGACAGTTTACAAGTTCTCAAATAGACAGGAGGTAGGGTAAGAGTGGCCCTAGGGGACTAGCCTTTTATTTCATCTGATTTTTTTTATTATTCCGTACAAGAATATATGTTGTTTCAGTGTGGGGATTTCAACAGTTTTCAAGTTTTCGAAAAGGGGGTGGATCTTGACTGTTTACAAGTTCTCAAAACAGGATGGGGTGGGGTTACACAGAGGGACTTAATTATATTTTACGTTATTCGTTTCATTGTCCAATACAATAATATTTATGATTAAGGGTTTGAGATCTCAAAACATGAGGGGTTGGGGATGACTCAGAGGTACTCCCACTATATTTTATTGGTTTTCTTTTGTTGCCCTATACAAAAATATATATGGTTTAGGGGTGGGGATCTCGACCGTTTACAAGTTCTTAGACATGAGGGGGTTGGGCTGACCCAAAGGGACACCCACTTTATTTCATTTGATTTGTTTTGTTGCCCTATACAAAAATAAATATGGTTTAGGGGTGGGGATCTCGACCGTTTACAAGTTCTCATACATGAGGGGGTGGAGCTGACCCAAAGGGACTCCCACTTTATTTCATTGAATTTGTTTTGTTGCCCTATACAAAAATAGGTCGATGCCTTAAGAAAGTTTCCAAAAACCAATGGGGTTTCAGCCTCTGGCTTCACCCCAACGCATTTTACTAGCACTCTTTGGATCCATAGGGGGTCAATAGCGAATCATATAACTTATAATAGTTTCCCTCATTTTTATTTTAGAGACATAATTTTTTAACATGAAAATTTGGTGAAAATCCAGGAAAAAGTGAATGTAAATATTGTCAGATCACAGTTGCCCGACCTCAGTCTTCATAAGTAACATATCAATTACCTCTAAAACTGCTTCTTCTACATTCATACGACAGCTACCAGTGATGCCAAAACTAGCAAGTGGTTGTTGTTGTCTTCCTAGCACCTGACCACAATAAATCAATTTTGCTGACACTATCTCTGTTGTTGCTTCAACATAAAGATGTAGAGTCTGAAAAAAAAAATAATACCTTAGTATAATTTTGAATCCTACATATTGAAAAATTAACTTTATGCCAAAAAATCTAGTTAAAGACCAACTGAATGAAGAAAACACCTGTTATATGTGTTTAGGGGAGCTGAATTCTTAACATCTAGAAAATAAATGGGGAGTGTGTTCATGGGAGGCAGAAGATACCCAGGCTTGCATAATATAGAAACACAACTCAAGAACTGTAAAAGGGACTTTATCAAATTAGTAATTGATGTTAATAAGCATTGTTTATAAGTTCCATAACATTGAGTAGGGGCAAACTTATGTAAGAGAACAGAAACGAAAAATTAACAAATTATTCCATTTGTAAAAGGGCATAACTCTAAAGCTGTAAAAAGACAAGGGTAACAAACACTTAAATTCTCTTTGATATGGCAGGTGTATACAAATCTATAATTAGCAAAGAGGAAACAGCATGTCTAAAGATGCTACTGCAACTGTTGGTCGTTTGTAAAAGAATTCATCCTGTGCTAGCATTAAGATAAGTTAGTTCAATAATCTTCCTTGACATTTTTTACCATTTATATATATGTTATCATGTAACAAAACCCAAAGCTATTCATGATTCTTATTGTATATGTTTTGGGGATTAATTATAAAGAATAATTATTTAGATTTTGTTTGTATTATTGTTATAGAAGATGTATTTAATATTATACAATAATTTTGCATTCTAAGTACACCTATACTAAAACCCGACATCTGCATTCGATTTTGTTCTTCAATGATGATCATTTTATAGAATTACTACACAGTAGTGTTATGTTTATTACCTATATTTGCCTAAATTTCAACATTTTGTTTTTGTAATTGTTTCACTAGCAATCAAGATCGCCCAACCTATTAACTTTTTGAGACATGGCTACACATAGCCAAAAATTTAATATTTATAAAAGGCTACCATTATATATTTGGAAATAGTACCTCAGATTTTGTCTGCTTTGAAACTGTTTTTCTGATTTCTTTCTGATCTGGGAGAACTAGCACAATAGTAACAAGGTCATCAACTGTTGACTGTTGTCTCAACTGGGAAATTTCCTCTATAACCTCAAGATGAATCTACAAATAATATTATTTACATTTAAATCACTTTCATGAAAATGAAATATTATTTGGTATCCAAAATTCGGTTCAACAAGCTTTGATGCTGTTGTCTAAGTGAGTGACAGAAAGTGAAATAGAACATTATTTTTTAAAACACTGACAATGACATCTAGAATAGGACAAAAACAACATTTTTTTGTAAAAAAATCACCAAATCATCTTAATTAAAATCTTAATGTAAGCATAGAATTGATAAAGTGTTGGCTCTAAGAAATGTGATATTAATGTCAGATGTGCATTCAGCTACACTAAACGAAAAGGCAGATTTACAACAATTTGGGCAGTCATGTAATGTTTGATAAATGAAACTACTTTTCTGCCAGATATATATTTGTGAACCTACTAATGTATATGTAAATGTATTATTTCTTTGACATTATTAAGAACATCTTAAAAGATATGACAAGGATAATAATTCTATTTCCATAGCTTACATAGATTTTCGAAAAGGGAATGACAAGATTTCCATGATCAAAGTGACATTCTTCTCCCAAATCATACTTAGTCTAGTATATGGGTATCTAACGGTACATATTCAGATGTGGCTAAGAACTGTATTGACAGTTTCAGTGCCACCAGGAACATACAATTCATGTATTGGTCTTCTTTAATTCTTGTTACATTTATTGTAGTGTCCAGATAATCCCAAGGAGCAGGAGAGAAGAAGGAAAAACTTGCAGTCGATAATAAGACTATCAACAATGGATTCTTTTCTCCTATCAAAAATGGAAGCAATTAATATCATAAAACCAGTGCATTCTCCCTATGTCTATAGAGATTTGGGGAGCCTTACAGTAATACAGGCAAACGAAATTTTCAGCACATTTTAGACATTCATCAGAAAGAAAAGAAACTAAATTTGAAAGAAATTTCAAGAATGGCTAAGGAAAGACTTATAAAGGATCCACCAAACCCAACTAATGATTTAGCTTTTCAAAGAATAAGGCAGGTATTTGATAATTAATTTACTATTTTATACCATTTATAGGTGATTTAAAATAGCCATATTATTTCATCTATTATGTTAATTTTAATCAGTGTACTATTCATATGAAATATTCATGCTTTCTTAGATTTGTTATAATATTTGCTCTTGATTTTTCAACTATGAATCAAACATCTAATATGGCATATTACAATTGAGTTAATATGATTATAGTATATTATAAAAATTTTATTTTGCAAAATACAGAAGTTCAAAATACATTGGATCACTAAACATGTTGTGTCAACATTATTTTTAATCTTATTACATGCCATTTCATTTTTTATCTTCAAACCTACACCAAAATCATTAAAGACTGAATAAATTTGCAAGACATTTGTGACACCAAGTGTATGTGCAATCTACCAAATACATATTTTGCCATAAACATGATCAAAGAAAAACATTTGATTGATATTTGTCTTTAAAACATATTTTAAAATCATCCCTTTGTTGCAGATATCATATATATGTTGTGTACAATATGTACGTTTGTACAAATTATAATTTGTACAGGGTTTTTTACAAGTTATAAGTTTTTTTTGACACACACCTTCTTGCACCAGGTGATACAGGTTTATCTTCTAAAATGTATCAGTTTAATGTTTAAAATTCAAATTTATATACTTCAACCTAAAATTTAGTGCTAGTCTCCTTGTCCTCAAACTGGAAATCAGGACACCTAAATGGTTTAAATTGTAATTTTATTATTCTCCTTATACCATATTCATACCCATAAAAAGTCTTTTTGAGTTCTTATAATGTTTTTTGTATCAATGCTCAGTATTAGACTGTAGGGTGAAGTTGTGAAAATATGACAGAAATCTGTGAAACAAAATACTGTGTGCTCGCGTCATCCAATTGTGTTAAGCAGTTCATAAAACACTGATAACTTTTACAAAAAATCTGTACAAATTATAATTTGTACAACATTACAACTTGTACACATCATATATATTTAAATACTTATAAATCAATTCCGCGTACAAATGAGGTAGCTAATATGTTAACCAAATATTTTGAAATAAGGCTATGTGGCATATTTTAGGATCAAGATACCTACTTTTCCACCAACAACAAATGTCAAGAATATAAACAGCTATTTGTCACTGTATAGCCTTCAACAATAAACAATGCTCATATCCTCGGTTGGGAACCTCCTTTTGAATATGGCTGGGTCCGCCCCTGTGCATAAAGTGAAGTTAGGACACAAGAAAATG
Organism: Mytilus edulis; assembly: GCF_963676685.1. Lineage (NCBI taxonomy): Eukaryota > Metazoa > Mollusca > Bivalvia > Mytilida > Mytilidae > Mytilus > Mytilus edulis. The sequence goes on along the minus strand of NC_092354.1, from coordinate 79,196,162 downwards.
TCTGAATACTTTATTTTAAATATGACATGTATTATTTTTGGAAATATTTAGGCGACATAAAGAAATGGGTAACACAATTGGCATCAGTTTGAAATAGTAATTAGCGCTTTGATTTGTTATTATTCTCAACTTAATCTCATTATCATATTTTTTTATTTTTTTTTTAATGTCTTTCTAACGACGTCAAATATTTTATTTTGACTTACATTACAGCTATCCATCACAATGTAATTCTAGCATGGATAAAACTCAGCAATCAGATTGAAGTCAATCAGGAAATAATCTACTTTTCCAAGCTAACATTCTATATTTAATTAATTAATTAAACTATAATACATTTAAGACAAATATATCTTTACCATGAAAGATATGCCCTCATGGAAAGATATGCCCCCGTGGAAAGATAAGATAATAAATATAGTTAACTAATACTGCAAGGAGTATGTATCGCTAACCTGACATCTATGTATTGCATACAAATTTCTTTCAAATATAAAAAAACAGGTTTTGTAATAGACCATACAATTCCAGATATATTGAATTTTCCTAACTACTGGTTAAACTAGTTAACAATTTAGTGGAAGTACAAAGGTTTATCCCTAACAACATAAAACATCTACAAAAGGTATTGCATTCCGCAGTTTTAAACTGATTGGGATCCTCAAATTGGAGTTGATCTTTTTGAGTTCCGACTATAAGATAATAATGTTGACACAAAGTTTTAGAAAAGTTCAAAGTGGTTAACACTGCCAAAAAAAAATCTTGTCAGATGAATTTCTTATCGGACATCAAGTCCTGGTCACTCGAACTTTTTTTTTTTTTTTTTAGACTTGAAATACATTTATTGAAAAACACCTGAATACAATTTTCCTTGTATAGCCCTCATTATCATATTCATTTCAGACAAATGTTGACTTAACACAGGCAATAAGTAAAAGTGAACAAATGAAGGCAGCACATGATAATCTGGAAAAAGATTGATTGTTGGTTGCTTAACGTCCAGTGGCAAATATTTTCCATTCATACACACCGATGGATATTTAACCCTACCAATTTATCATTAATAAAATACTGTAAACACATACATCAGTGAATAAGATCTCATCATAAGTCGTATATTGTATATATATATAGCTCCAATACATGACAAATATCAACTTCCAAACGATTAGAAATTAAAATAGCTAGTCTAGTTTACTGTTGGAATTATAAACAAATATAAATATTTCTGGTCAAATGCAATCTATTACCAAAAACAAAACCATAACGCTGGGTCCAGATGCAGCTGACAGTGATTGTGAAAGTGGATCAGATGATGATTAGGATCTGCAAAAAAAAACAACCATAATCATCTCTGATTATGATGTATTGTCTCAGGATGGAGGACTTGCTGCTTACAAACCATTTAATATTGATAATTGTGAGGAAATGGGATCTCAAAATAATCCCTTCATAATTTCAGATCTGGATGGAGGACAAAGCTCAAATGTTGAATTGCCTTCTCAAAATAGAGATCCTCAAATTCAATGGATCTCAGATTCTACAGGTTGTACAAATCATGATAACTCACCCAATAAGTGTTTTTCTCTCAGTAGATAAATAAAACCCATAGTCAAAGTTGTATCTTGTTCACAATTGTATCATTTGTTGATAATTATAAGATAATAGCTCAATGATATAAAAAAAACAGGATTGAATAACATCAACTTTTAACCAAGAAAAGAAATCACTTTGACTTTGGACACCCATCTTTATAACGTATGTTATTTCCATTAATTTGTGTGAAATGTTGGTTTATGTGATTTTAATTTTATGATGTTTTCTTTTCTTCGGTGATCATCAGTTTGTTTCAAACATACACTTGTGTACATTATGGAGCAATTTCTCAATAATTTCGTCACCAGTTCAATGTATGGATAATTACTTAACAAAAAGAGGGAAGTAAAATTTGCCAACGTTTCATCACGGACTGGTGTGGACGAAACCAACACAAACCAAACATTGTGGTAGCCCAAACTAGCTGCAGTACCTGTCTAGTGAAGCCGAGTGAGGTCAGTTGCAACAGCTGTGGTAACAGATGTACGAAATGCGATTGATTGATTGATTGTTGGTTGCTTAACGTCCAGTGGCAAATATTTCATGCATATTCAGGACGAGAACAAGTTCACAATAAATACAATAGGTAGGTTGTTGTAATAGAGGCCATCTAGGATGATGGTCGGGGAAATTTGGACTGCCACTGGAAAATGAGGGTATATTGGATAGGGACATACATTTTGCCTTACAACAGGCCACCTACGGACCCCTCGAAGAGTTGTTGCAAGGGTTCTTAACGTGCAAAGAGCGTGGCATTCTCTTTACACGAGGCATCGGATTTAACGTCCCCTTCTGACGGACGTGACTGCGAACTTGATACATCCCGCACAGCCAAACGGACGCCCCACTTCAGCAAGCGTTTTACTGCCGGTCGGGAGAAGACCAAGTGACCATATTTCTATACCCCAGTCACCCTTGGGGTGTACGAAATGCGAAAAGCAAGACGAAAGACGTACATTATGTCACCTCGTGCCGAAACCTGTGGCAAGCGAGTAATGGTTTTAAGAGGGTATGAATCGGCGGATTATTTTGGGCGTTGGTTAATCCAGGAAAAACAATACGGAGCCAACTTGAGTGCTAACAACCTACAGGGATACGACGACATCTTCATCCTAAGTTACCTGGTCGACAACTGTATGACACCGACACATATACTAGTAATCTACAAAGGATCCAAGTTAATGAGTTTGTACGTTAATAAAGGGCTACACATCAGACGATTCATTCCCAATTTGTATTTTTTTTTATGGAAATGGTCATAAGGCCGTACATATATATGAATATATTGGGAAACATTCCCAATAGATATTTGTTTGGAAATAAACATTTTTTAATTCATTTTATACGACTAGCTTTGGAAATTTAGATATAAATTGCAAATCATTTAAATGGAACATGTACATGCTGGTGTACTAGATTGATACATGTTTTCAAGGATTTGTTATAATTATTTTTGTTTTATATCTCTTAGATCGAGATGTGAGTTTAACAGCAACAATTTGAATTTGAATACAAGTTAGAAGTGTAGTATATAACTTGACCACATGTTTTTTTTTACTTTTATAAAGATAAGTATTCCTTAATTTAGTGTTAAACAAACAACTCATTGTCATTAATAATAGCTTAGTATTTGTATACATATATATCTAGGGACTGTTGATATTGATGTGTGGCTTCTTATGGCACCTCCCCCCTTTGTAGACCTTTCATTTCCTGTCTTCGTAGGAAGCCATATCAATGAAATACAACTTATGCTCAATATTGAATAAAAAGACACAACCAGTTTTCCCTGTTTGTTAAAAAGTCAATTTTGAAAAAAAGAGCATTATTTATTTCAATACACTTTTATTAGTATATATATAATTCCTTTATAGTTTTTAAAAATTAACCACTGACATAACTAAAATAAGTAATCTGATACAAATATATTATGACTTTTTTTCAATGCATTCAAAAACTCCAGTTTAATTATTAATTGCCATGTACATAGTGACCTTTTCACATGCATTCCAACATTATTTCGAACACATAAGTAGACTTAAACAAATTGTGACTTTTTTCCCAGGGATATTGTGACTTTTTATCCTGTGACTTTTTTTCCGTTTACCGTTTGCACGGTTACGATACAAGTTAATCCACGTGATGTTTACCATTATGATTTGGCGACATTAATTGAGATACTATTATTAAAGTGCAGTTGTTTGCAAAGATCTAAATTAAGTAATTGTCTTTATTAATTTAAAAATAATTCTTTTAATGATTTAAAAAAAAATGTATATTGATCTCTTTGGTATAATTACCTCCCTTTACACAATGGCTATGCATTTTTCACGCGGCTGAAAACTGAATGATAATCCTGAATATATATGGTAGAGGACGAGCAAACACATACAATTAATAGACTTAAATACTTTTATAGCAGCCTACAAACTTTTTAAGTCAAGATACAAGACAGTAGGTGTACTTATCGAAACCATAAACCCTTGAACACGTTGTAAATTCGGATTTCCAAAATGGCGTCCTGGGACGGCAACGAAGTCTTACAAAACATTAAAATTGACACAAATATGTCAAAGATAGATACAGAATACCCATCTAATTGTTTACCAATAAAGCTGAATAAGCGTACCGGTAAGGCAAAGAAATGTCAATTTGAAGCTATTGATGTAAATATGTACGAAGAAAGTGCCCATATGATTACATTTCACACTTCTATAAATAGAATACAACCCTGGATAAAGGCTCTCGGCCTGCTTTACTTTGACAATATGGGTAATCAAGAAGATAATGTAATAAAATGGTCAGATGTACCAGAAAGATGGTCTGACAGATATGATGTTGCTAACTCCATATTAATAGAAATCAGAGATCCAAGTGAACATATCTTGAAATATAATGTCACCTTTTTTGTAACAACAGGTACTATTAGAGTACAAGGAAGTAACTACCTCTCCTTTGTTGAAAAAGATTTCCCAATTCTGATTGAAATAATGAAGCTATTAGATACATGTGAAAATGACGAGACCTCCTTGAAAACAATCGAAGGTCATGAACCTAATGAAGTGGTCACACAGCAAACAATAAATGATCAGGTAATGACGGTTTCAGAAAAAACAAACCAAGACTGATGAAGTTTCACAAAACCTAAAACCAACCAACCCAAAAATTGATAATAATAACACTGCAGCAGATACCCTTTCACAAACTGAAGTAAATTTGTCTCGTCTTCAATAATGCTTCCTTGACACTATATGCAAACTTCAAATCAGGAGAATAAATAAGTACAGCTGATGATTTAAGTTTCAAAAGTTCACATTGGTTTCTGTGAATAAATATGCAAAGTTACAATAAACATCCTGAAATGAAAATAAATATAATCAGTGCACCACAGAACATATTTATCAAAACATAAAGCAAGGTACAATTATTAAGAATCTACATTATAAATTATCTAAAGGTTAAACATTTTCCCTTCCAATATACATCCTCATTAAAAGGGAAAAAGTTAAAGAGACAACGACCCATCCAAAATAAAACAAGTGATCCTAGGATATATCCACATATATATACGTACATTTTCACTATCTTTTCCTGTGGGCTCTGAGCTGACATTATGTTGCGTACTAGTGCTACCAGAATTCTTCATGGTAGTTTTCTCACTGGATGGTTTGCTGATCTCATCAACAGTTGTCTGATCCACATGCACAGGTTCAGTGATCTCCTCATGACCATCAGTTGTAATCTCCACCACTGGTACAAAAGTGTTTAAATTGGGGTCTGTCCCTGAACTGTCAGCTGGAGAGGGAAGAGGGGAGGAGTGCAACCTTTGTTGCGTTGAGGTTGACCTATAATCTTTAAAACGAGTTGCTTGTACACAAATAATTTCTGGGTTATAATGTGTGTCTAAGGAATGTTTGAGAGAATTTGCGTTCGCATAAAGTGATCGCGCATTCCACTGTAAAATGTGTAACCCCATTACGGTTAATTAATTGTTTAAATTAATTATTGCTTATAATATCTTTAAATGACGTCAACCGTTATTTCTTTTCTAAAATGCTCTCTGATAAAGTTTTGAAAGAGGCTCATGATGGGAACAGAGATATCCCCTTGTTTATCCGCTATATTCCGTATCTCTGTGATTAGGTTTTCCCAGTTTTTTAATTCATTTACGTCTTTACTTGGTGGTTCAATTATAGTTTTGCGTACCTCTGAAATATTTTTTCTATCTTTATTAGGAATAATTGGGGTTTGATCTTCTATTTGTGTATTCTCTGTTTCAATATTTAAATTTTGATCTACGCTCATTTCCGATTATCTACCGGTGACATAGTGGCTTCATTATCGCTAATTATATCCGTGTCATTGTTAATTACTTTTGATTTAACACTGTCAGCGTATGATTTACCAGGTGTGACATTTGATGTGCTATTTATCTATTTATCTATTGCCTGATGTTTACCACCACAGTTGTTACATTTTAAATTTTTACCATTACAGTTTTTGGTTGCATGTTTACCAGCACATTTAATGCACGTATTGATAGATTTTCTGCATTGTTTTGCGTAATGTCCTAGACTTGCGCATTTAGTACAAAATTTAGAGTTAGGTTTATATGGCAGTAAATCATACTCTATGTTTTGTCCCTGATTGTTTAAGGGAATAGATGTAAATATTGAGTCTCTTTCTGATAGAGTTACTAATAGATAACCAGCTTTACCTAATTGTTTTACAATTTTTATATCTGCCCCTGTTTGCCTTAGCATATTTTCCTGCTTTTTAATATTTAGGATTTCAGTATCAACAGGTTTAGGTATAATTGTATAGACTCTATTTTGAGTAACCTTTTTCGTTCATTTCCTTTGTAGCAGCTGCTTGAATAGTTATTTTCTGCTTATGGTCAGCATCAAATTTAGACACTTTTATTTGGAAATTACCCAGTTTAGTCAAGCCTAGTAACTTTCTCCTTATGGTTTCAGATGGTGCGTAAACCAACACCCTGTTTTTAATTGGTTTTATTTCTATGGCTTGATCATGTTCACTTCTTATCATAGTTATTAGTAGATAATGGAGAGAGTTAAGGGTCAGTAGCATAAACTTTTTTGCCCTTGATGTTATGATTAGTGTTTCACTAGGGGGAAACATTTTTTTGCCCTTATCATTGAGTGACACAGGGCTTTTAGTTTTGGTTTGGCTTAATCCTTGCCTTTTTGGATATTGTATTGGCGAATTGCCTTGACTTTGTTTGTAAATTTTGGAATCAGGTGATTTCCCTTGTTGTGGACTTCTTTTCCTTTTGTTGTTTGTCATATTGCTCATATTTAAATTTATCTTAACTTTTAATTAAATTTATTAAAGCAAAAATAGATTAAACTGTAGCCTGTTTAAATATTTTAAAAATACTTATTTAGCAAAAATATTAAAATATTTAAACTTATTTAGCAAAAATATTAAATTATTTAAACTTATTTAGCAAAAATAAAGTTTAAAACCTAAAGATTAAAAAATAAAATTTATAAACTTACAAAGAAATAATAAAAAGAAGTGAAATATAACTTAAGTTAAAAATAAAAATTATTTAAAATGCTAACTAAACAATTGAACAAAAAACAACAGACCGTAATCTTATCCTGTAATTGCTTTGAGATCGACGCGTACGTGTTGACTCGACGACGGCTAGCTAAGGAGTGATATGTTTTGTTTATCACATCACCTTCATTACTCTTTATGGATCTCTTATATAAAAGAGGGACGAAAGATACCAAAGGGACAGTCAAACTCATAAATCTAAAACAAACTGACAACGCCAAGGCTAAAAATGAAAAAGAAAAACAGAAAAACAATAGTACACACGACACAACATAGAAAACTAAAGAATAAACAACACGAACGCCACCAAAAACTAAGGGTGATCTCAGGTGCTCTGGAAGGGTAAGCAGTTCCTGCTCCACATGTGGCACCCGTCGTGTTGCTTATGTGATTACAAATCCGGTAAATAGTCTAATTCGGTAGGTCACATTCATGAAAGGGAAGGGGATTGTAGTTACGACGTAACTATTAATTGCTTTGAAATCAAAGTTGGAAATGTTACCAAGAAATCTCTAATAACTTCTGAGGATTGACATGTTCTACTTATCTATAAATAAATAAATATCAAATAAATCAAAAAATCCTCATTAAAAATCCGATTCAGAATCTGTTATTTCGATAACCTTCTGTCTTTTTGTGAAGGCAAATCAATGTTACGCTGATCAATCAACTCTTCTCCAAAAAAAAAATAATATCTAAAATTTTAAAAAAATAATTTGCCAATTATTGTAATTGTGTTTGTTCCAATAAAATATTTGATTTGTATTTGTATATATTTTGATCTATGTTTAATGTGATAACATTTACAGATTAAGTCACATATGCACTTTCTAGCTTATTCATAAAATGAAAACAACAACATCTTTTTGGTCTTGAAAATACTAGCCATTAATTATTTTAGAGAACGAACATGTACTATGAACGTGAAAATTATTTAAAACTAGAGGGTCCAAGGACCCTGTGTCGCTCACCTGATATTTTTATTTACAATTGTTGCATGATAAATGCAACTGTTGTACTGTTGTTTAGTTTCAGAGATATAATACTAAAGAGTGCATTTGAAACCTATGTTTTATTTCAGCCATGTGGGCAGGCAGGGTCATCATACACAGTGGTCCCTGGATATCCTAGTGGTGATTTAAACCAAGTTTGTTTAAATCCGACAGTTGTTCAGGGGAGAATTTTTGTAAAATTTATCTAACAAGAAATGCAAAGTAATGAGAAAGTTGTGAAGTAGTTTTGTTGTTGCGCAACCCCCCCCCCCCCTCCCCCCCGCCTTTGCCAAAAAAACCAAAAAGGTAATAAAAAATTATCATATATGGGCAATCTATCCTATAAATGATTTCTGCAAAATTCAGTTGATTGTGCAACGGTTGTATAGCCAGCTGAGGTCGTTAAAAACTCTCTTTCTTTTGTTGTTGCAGATAGATCTTGACCTGATAAACAATTTTACCACATGTCAGATTTGCTCTAAATGCTTTGGTTTTTGAGTGATAAGCCAAAACTGCATTTTACCCCTATGTTCTATTTTTAGCCATGGCGGCCATCTTGGTTGGTTGGCCGGGTCACCGGACACAATTTTTAAACTAGATACCCTAATAATGATTTTGGGCCATGTTTGGTTAAATCTGGTCCAGTAGTTTCAGAGGAGAAGATTTTTGTAAAAGATAACTAAGATCTACGAAAAATGGTTAAAAATTGACTATAAAGGGCAATAACTCCTAAAGGGGTCAACAGACCATTTTGGTCATGTTGACTTATTTGTAGATCATACTTAACTGAACATTTTTGCTGTTTACAGTTTATCTTTATCTATAATAATATTCAAGATAATAACCAAAAACAGCAAAATTTTCTCAAAATTACCAATTCAGGGGCAGCAACCTATCAACGAGTTGTCCGATACATCTCAAAATTTCAGGGCAGATAGATCTTGACCTGATACACAATTTTACTACATGTCAGATTTGCTCTATATGCTTCGGTTTTTGAGTGATAAGCCAAAAACTGCATTTTACCCCTATGTTCTATTTTTAGCCATGGCGGCCATCTTGGTTGGTTGGCCGGATCACCGGACACAATTTTTAAACTAGATACCCGAATGATGATTGTGGCCAAGTTTGGTTTAATTTGGCCCAGTAGTTTCAGAGGAGAAGATTTTTGTAAAAGATAATTAAGATTTACGAAAAATGGTTAAAAATTGACTATAAAGGGCAATAACTTCTAAAGGGGTCAACAGACCATTTTGGTCATGTTGACTTATTTGTAGATCTTACTTTGCTGAACATTTTTGCTGTTTACAGTTTATCTATATCTATAATAATATTCAAGATAATAACCAAAAACAGCAAAATTTTCTCAAAATTACCAATTCAGGGGCAGCAACCTATAAACGGGTTGTTCGATTCATCTGAAAATTTTAGGGCAGATAGATCTTGACCTGATAAACAATTTTACCCCATGTCAGATTTGCTCTAAATGCTTTGGTTTTTGAGTTATAAGCCAAAAACTGCATTTTACCCCTATGTTCTATTTTTAGCCATGGCGGCCATCTTGGTTGGTTGGCCGTGTCACCGGACACAATTTTTAAACTAGATACCCTAATAATGATTTTGGCCATGTTTGGTTAAATTTGGCCCAGCAGTTTCAGAGGAGAAGATTTTTGTAAAAGTTAACGACGACGGACGCAGGACGACGACGGACGACGACGGACGACGACGGACGCCGGACGCCAAGTGATGAGAAAAGCTCACTTGGCCCTTCGGGCCAGGTGAGCTAAAAATATATCTATAATGTGGTCATATTTATAAGTTTCTGTTACAAAACTTTGAATTTTTCGAAAAACTAAGGATTTTCTTAACCCAGGCATAGATTACTATACACGCATTCAATTTTGATAGACAATATGTTTAAAGTACAAACACATTTACATTAACTGGTCATTGCAGACAAACAAAAATTAGGTATATACCAATATTGTCAATATTATTTTTCTATTACCTGAGCAACACACAATGGAAATAGGCGTTGTCCCTCAAACTTTAGTTCTTAAATGACTCCTGATCCCATTATCATTGTTACTTTCCATCCCTATTTTGAAATTTATCTTTAAGTAATAAATTTCTTCGAATTTAAAAGTCTTATGCTGAATACAGAATTAGACTTTAAATTTAATCTATTTTATAATTTGAACTATCAAATACACAAGTCGTCAAATTTATTTAGTAGATCTACCTGATTAACCACAATATGCCTATTGTTTAATAACCCCTCTGTGTTTCTAACAAATTATTTACAATTTTGTATGTTATTCTACAACTGCATTAAAAATACTAGTCATTATATTTAAAATACTTGTCATTATTTTTCAAATACTTGTCCTTATTTTGTTCTGGAGAATGGATATAATATTTTTTTTAAACTCGGATGAAGAAAACAATTATCAAGTACTATGAACGTGAAAATTGTCTTAAAAATTATATCTATAATGCGGTCATAGATTGCCTATCAATGCAATATTACACACTATTCAGTATGTAAATATAAGAATGTTCGACGTATTTACAAACTGAAAAAATCTACGCAATATTTCACTAGACCAAATAGCTTCATCAAGCATGCATCTATCCCGATGAAATCGGACGAAGGTGATAAGAAATTTTAGCAGCTCAATGTATATGTTGCACTTTAATTGAGCTGCCTTGAAAATAAGAAAATTCTGCAACTCAATCTGCATGTTGCACTTGGATTCAGACGCCTTCAAAATACATAAGAGGAAGTTGAAGTTAGCAACGTCCATTGACCAATATTACGGGATTTAAAGGACGATGCTTTGAAGTAAATTCTGTATCTTTTCTCGTCTTTTTCGTTAAGACCATCAGGGTCTAAAGTGTGGAGTTGGTGGATCCACAAGTTTTCTCTTCTCCTTCTCGCCATGGTGTTCCACTCGGAGTTGACTTCTATTATTTGGAAAGTAACATTATCAAACAGATGTTTCGTTGTACGAAGATGGCTTGTGGGAGGACATTTTTTGTTGGTTTTGTACGATGGTTATTGAGCAGAATGTTGAATGTGTCCATTGTTTCTCCCACATTCTGAATGCCACAAGTGTCACTAGTTAATATATAAATTGAGTTCTTCGTTTTACAGTTGGAATTTAATGGTATGATTTTGTTTATTAACGGAGCTGATGAATTAACTGCTTGTATTGGCAACTTTATAACACAAACAATTCCTTCGATCACATTGTTTGTAGCAACCAGAAGATTGAGTAGGCTGCTTTGCTAATACATATGTCACTAATTTGTCACGGATTTTTTTTAGGTCTTCTGGAGGCCAAGACTGGTGGTGATTAATCATTTTCTATAATTTTCCAATACTTCTGAACAATGGATGGCACATTTTTAAAATCAGGATGGTAAGTGAGTACAAAGGGTGTACTGTTAGCTGCTTTATTCTTATCTTTGTACTCTGGGCGTTTTCTCTTTCGAAAGCGCTGTCAATGATCTTATTGTATCCTCGAACAACTAGATGTTTACGTAGTTGTCCATAAAGTCTAGCATTATTCGTATTTTCAGTAGAGCGTATTCTCTGGAATCACAATGCCTGGTTGAATGGGATACCACGGGAGCAGTGTTTAGGATGGGAACTTTTAGGAGAAAGGAATTGATGTCTGTCCGTTTGTTTGGTATGAAGGTCCGTGATGATGGTTCCGTTCTTGATGTAATTCGTAGTATCGAGGACGTTTATTTTCTCCAGAGATGATTCATATGTAAATATTATTGAATGGTGAAAAGAGTTAACAGTGTTCTAGAAATTAAGTTAAATGTTCTTGTGAATCTGTCCATTTGAAATCAATATCGTCAATGAATCGGAACCATGCTAAGGGCTTGTATGGAGCAATATAGGCGTTTTTCAAGTATATGTTGGCATATGGCGGGGCCATTATTGTGCCCATACTAGTACCGTCTATCTGGAGATAGTGTTTTTCATTGAAAGAAAAGTTGTTATTCTCTAGTACTAGTTTCAGAAGTGTTACAAGACACTCAGTAGGAGGATTCTGTTCACTACGAGTGTTCATGTCTCTTCACACGCTGCTATTGCTTCGTCTTGTGGAATGTTGGTATATAAAGAAGACACGTCCATGGATGCAAGTATAGAATGGCTAGCTAAAGGATTGGATTGAGGCTTTACATTTTCTTTAGATACGCAGTTGTACCTTGAATGTTCTTTCACACGAGGTCACATTTATAAATATTCTGTTTACAAAACTTTAAATTTTTCAAATAACACAACAGAAAACCCATTCAGACAAACAGACGGACAGTCATGTTCCAAGAATCAAATGGAAACAGGTCAATAAGACCAAGCTTAACTTTATTAGAATAATCTTTAATTAAAATCCTAATTTCTGCAACTATGCACATTGTGTTATTAACGCCAAATGTATCAAAGATAAAAGATCCACACCCCCGATTGCGATGTCTTAAGATAAAAACATTCTTATTTTCCGAAGTAGTAACGTGGGAAGTTTTACTATTATGTCGCGAGTATAAGCATTACTAGGTTAACATAGGTTAAGAATTTGTTTGATACACAGGTTTTTCAACAGCGGTTCCCTAAATCTGTGTGGCTGCTGCTGTTTTCTGCTTTTGGGATGCTCTCGTGGGCACGGCTTTGTTCACCCCCTTGCGTGGAGGCTCCCGGCTTTCCTCACCCTCTTGCGGGAAGGCTCTCGGCTTTCCCCTCCAACAGCCTCAACGCCGCTTCCTCTTTTGTCATTTGGACTCTGTTCAACAAGTATGTGAATAATGAGATAGTGGTAAAATACTAACATTCGGCAATGATTTAAGAAATAAAGTTTGTCAAAATATCTGAAGTAGTTCAAATAATTCCTCATTGAGTTAACATCCCTTTGATATATACATTGAAATTGGTTATGTGGGAACCCGCAACTAAAAGCTTAAAACTAAAAGCTCATTTAAGCAAGGATCAGTTGGTCAAAGTGAATGATTGGTTACAGGAATTTTTGAAGGATCATGCGCCTGGAACAGCACGTTCCTATCTGAGCTCCATTGTAATGTTTGTCGGCCATCTTGTGCGACAAGGGTTTTTAAGAAAGGGAGTAGGAAAAGCGCTAAGATATAAAGAAGAAATAAAGCTACTGAGTAAACAGATCAGAAAGAAAGTACAAACCAGAAGGACCAAGCTTGATGTGGAAGAGATAGGTAAGTTTAATGTTAATGTCACAAAACTACCAACAGCATTCAAAACGATGTATCCACTTAATACACATAATTCACAAACACACATACATACTGTTCTCCTCGTCGTCTATTACCACGACCCGCCTTTTACGCTTCTCGCGAGTTGTTCCCTGTTGTTCCTCCTCCTCCCCCTCCTCTTCTGTGGTTCCCATCATTTCCCCCTCCTTTGAATTGGAGGATCCACAGCTGGTTCCTCCATTGATGCCGTAATAAATAAATGCAGACCTTCACCGAGTTATGTATGAATGTACTGGTCGTTACTAAAAATAAAATTGTATTATTTTCGTAAATTGATCTGTCTATCATTTGACAGGGACATCATTTTTTTTTCATTTACCTGTGTTATGTCAATAACAAATAAAATGTTATGATTTACAATAAACTTGCATGGTTACGGTACAAGGTAAACCACAAGATATTTATCATAATAATTGGGCGACATTAATTGAAATACTATTATAAAAGTGCAATTTCTTTGCAAGTCTTTAAATTAAGTACTTGTCTTAATTAATTTAATTTAATTTAAAAATATTTCCTTTTATAGTATAAAATATTCATATATTGATCTCTTTGATATATACTAGACAGCCACATGAATTGACAATTTGTTTTCCATTACCTGTGTGACGTCAAGAACAAAGGAAATATATGTTGACATTTAAACAAGGGGCTGTGGCAGATGGAACAAATTAAACCATGTGAATGTTTGCCTTTATTGCTTTGTGAACATTAGTGAAGATTATATTATAAATGCAGATCTTCACCGAGCTCTGTATGTATGAACTGGTCGTTACTGAAATTAAAAGTGCGTTCTGTTCGTATTTTTTCTAGCCCTACAATCCTTAGATTGGTGCCCAATTTTGTTACAATTATAACACCTACGTGCGGGTCCGACGTGGTCAACTTCCATAGGTTCCTGTCTGTCCGGATACCCCGTCTTGTCAGTAGTTAACTTTCCCCTCCTTAAATCAAACTTTTTTCTTAAGTTTTGTTCTGTCATAGCAATTGTTACTGCACGTTGCAGAGTGTCAGGTTTTCGCGCATAATTTTCATCGTAAGCGTATCCTGAGATAAGCCATTTATGAAAAAAATGATCAATTGCGACTCAACTATCACGTAAGTCCCATCTTGACCCCTGAACGCTTCTTCTGCCAAAGTTAATAAACGTTCAGCTAAAACCCGAACGTTTTCTGTCGGTTTTTGTTTCAATTTAAAATTTCGAAAGCATGTCGAGAGTCGGTCACTTCAGCAAATCTTGAGCTCAGTTCTTCTTTTAACTGAGGCCAACTTCCCCTGGGATTGTCCCTTAGCCATCTATGAATGAAATCGCTTATCGAGCTTTTGCCTGACTGATAAGCTACTAATTTAGTATAGTTTTGTTCCAAGTTTGTTAACACAGCATATTTCTCAATTATTTTCATCCAATTTTTGAAACCAGCTTGATCGCCCGAAAACGTTGGAATAATTTGATTTACCCATTGAGCCCCTAACTTTATTGATAAGCCTTGTAATTGATGTGAAAAATGTTGAAATGCTACCCCAAATTGTTGTCCCTCTTAGTAGTGGTCTAGTAATTGTTCTGGTGCAAAACAATGTATTATGTAATAAATATGTGTGGATTGTTCGGAGTTTTGTGTCGTTATAGTATTATGCAACAGGAATGTTTGGTATGCCAAGAATTTATCATGTAATGAAAAGCTTTTGTACCTATGTATATCCTTTATATCTGGTATTTCAGTTATGCATACTTAATGAATGACTCCCGTACTGAGTATATATTTAGAATTGTAGAAACGGGTCCTATTTAATTCCTATACACACGATCTCAATCTCCTTCTTCCATTCGTTATGGCAAATATGGAAAGCTATATACCAGTTCTAGAAATTGACACTGATGGATTCAACCCTTTCAGTTACAGGGGCCATTTATCCTGAGAGAATGTACTATATTTACAGAGAACAATCTTTCATGCATTGGCCACCACTAATTACCCAATTTCCATAAAGTATTTAAAACATGACTTTAACTTTAACGAAATTTTGATTAAATATACTTCTTTGATATTCTCTGATAGCACAAATGCTGACCTATCTGATATTCGAAACAGTTAGTACATTGCCACTCACCACAGACGTGTTCATTTGGTTTTCTCTTGGATCTTTCCATGACTTTCATTCCATTCAGTGGTTCTTTAATAGAAGACATTTGTATGTTTTTCTCATAGGGACTTATGTAAAACTCAGTCCCCCGTTGGCTGCAATCTTGGATAATGGATCGACTACAAAGTAAGGCTAACAAAATTTGGTCAGCACCTCATAAGAAACATTCATGCCATGTTTGATTTCATTCCGTTCAGTGGTTCTCTCAAAGAAGTCATTTGTATGCATATCTCATAGGGTCCTATATTAAACTAAGTCCCAGGCTAGTGGCCATTTCAGATGATAAATCAGCTAAAAAGTAACAACACTTGGTCAGCACCTTGGTCATGCTATGTTTGGTTTCATTTCATTCAGTGGTTCTCTAACAGAAGACATTTGTATGGATATACAATAGGGTCTTATGTTAAACTGAGTCCCCCTCTGGCAGCCATCTTTTACGATTGTGTTTTATAAAGAGTAGATAATATGGTAAATTAATTTGCATATAACTGTGCCTTTTAGTGATGACCTTATTTTCTATGACTTTTTTTAAACAAATATTAAAGTGTCTTTCGAAATAAAACATTTTTATAATAAAGTCTTGAGTTTCTTTACAGAATATTCCACCCTCCCCTAATCCGATTCTCTCTTATTGGTTGAAGTTTACATAACTTACCTTCACAATTACGGAGTTATACGTCTCCTACCACTTCAATTGCCGTCCCCTTTCCACATTCAACTTTTTTTTATGTATGGAGGAATCTTCACGCACATTCCAGGAAAATTGCACTTTAAAAAAGTTGACGATAGTTTTGTTCACCGTGTATGAGACAGGGTGCACAAACTCTCAGTGTTTAAAACTATAATTCCAATAAAGACAGTAAAAAAGAAAAACAAATGGCGTGCAGTTTACATTACGGTAACTTGATCTGATATGAGTAGCCCTTGGTCATCACCTCTAAGAATTTGAGAAAAAAAGTTCGAACATAACCATCCCCTTTTGGGATAAAAAAAAAAAAGAGCGAGGGGGGAAGGGAGAGAGGGGGATTCTGATATTATGATTTGTTCACGACCCTTTTCGGGTCATGATTTTTTTTGTTTGTTTGTGTGTGTGTGTATACTATGCGCAACATGTATGTGTAGCATTATTTGTTTGACGATTACAGGGGTATGCTGTAATTATCCCCCCATCTTGTCTCGTAACAACGAGAACATTAAAGTAAATATAACCAGTAACCATTGAGATTGCAGTCACTCTTTTAAATCTTTTGAAAAAAACTACTCTATCTGACGTTACTGTTCTCTGACAAAGATTTTGCATAGTTTTACCAGTAACCATTGAGATTCCAGTCACTCTTTTAAATCTTTTGAAAAAAACTACTCTATCTGACATTACTGTTCTCTGACAAGGATTTTGCATAGTCTTACCAGTAACCATTGAGATTCCAGTCACTCTTTTAAATCTTTTGAAAAAAAAACTACTCTATCTGACATTACTGTTCTCTGACAAGGATTTTGCATAGTCTTACCAGTAACCATTGAGATTCCAGTCACTCTTTTAAATCTTTTGAAAAAAACTACTCTATCTGACATTACTGTTCTCTGACAAGGATTTTTCATAGTCTAACCAGTAACCATTGAGATTCCAGTCACTCTTTTACATCTTTTGAAAAAAACTACTCTATCTGACATTACTGTTCTCTAACAAGGATTTTGCAGTCTAACCAGTAACCATTGAGATTCCAGTCACTCTTTTAAATCTTTTGAAAAAAAACTACTTTATCTGACATAACTGTTCTCTAACAAGGATTTTGCATAGTCTTACCAGTAACCATTGAGATTCCAGTCACTCTTTTAAATCTTTTGAAAAAAAAACTACTTTATCTGACATTACTGTTCTCTAACAAGGATTTTGCATAGTCTTACCAGTAACCATTGAGATTCCAGTCACTCTTTTAAATCTTTTGAAAAAAAACTACTCTATCTGACATTACTGTTCTCTAACAAGGATTTTGCTGTTTAACCAGTAACCATTGAGATTCCAGTCACTCTTTTAAATCTTTTGAAAAAAATACTTTATCTGACATTACTGTTCTCTAACAAGTATTTTGCAGTCTAACCAGTAACCATTGAGATTCCAGTCACTCTTTTAAATCTTTTGAAAAAAAAACTACTTTATCTGACATTACTGTTCTCTGACAAGGATTTTGCATAGTCTAACCAGTAACCATTGAGATTCCAGTCACTCTTTTAAATCTTTTGAAACAAACTACTTTATCTGACATTACTGTTCTCTAACAAGGATTTTGCATAGTCTTACCAGTAACCATTGAGATTCCAGTCACTCTTTTAAATCTTTTGAAAAAAACTACTCTATCTGACATTACTGTTCTCTGACAAGGATTTTGCATAGTCTTACAAGTAACCATTGAGATTCCAGGTACTCTTAAATCTTTTGAAACAAACTACTTTATCTGACATTACTGTTCTCTGACAAGGATTTTGCATAGTCTTACAAGTAACCATTGAGATTCCAGTCACTCTTTTAAATCTTTTGAAACAAACTACTTTATCTGACATTACTGTTCTCTGACAAGGATTTTGCATAGTCTTACAAGTAACCATTGAGATTCCAGTCACTCTTTTAAATCTTTTGAAACAAACTACTTTATCTGACATTACTGTTCTCTGACAAGGATTTTGCATAGTCTTACAAGTAACCATTGAGATTCCAGTCACTCTTTTAAATCTTTTGAAACAAACTACTTTATCTGACATTACTGTTCTCTAACAAGGATTTTGCATAGTCTTACCAGTAACCATTGAGATTCCAGTCACTCTTTTAAATCTTTTGAAAAAAACTACTCTATCTGACATTACTGTTCTCTAACAAGGATTTTGCATAGTCTAACCAGTAACCATTGAGATTCCAGTCACTCTTTTAAATCTTTTGAAACAAACTACTTTATCTGACATTACTGTTCTCTGACAAGGATTTTGCATAGTCTAGCCAGTAACCATTGATTCCAGTCACTCTTTTAAATCTTTTGAAACAAACTACTTTATTTGACATTACTGTTCTCTAACAAGGATTTTGCATAGTCTTACCAGTAACCATTGAGATTCCAGTCACTGTTTTAAATCTTTTGAAAAAAACTACTCTATCTGACATTACTGTTCTCTAACAAGGATTTTGCATAGTCTAACCAGTAACCATTGAGATTCCAGTCACTCTTTTAAATCTTTTGATAAAAACTACTCTATCTGACATTACTGTTCTCTAACAAGGATTTTGCAGTCTAACCAGTAACCATTGAGATTCCAGTCACTCTCTTAAATCTTTTGATAAAAACTACTCTATCTGACATTACTGTTCTCTAACAAGGATTTTGCAGTCTAACCAGTAACCATTGAGATTCCAGTCACTGTTTTAAATCTTTTGAAAAAAATACTTTATCTGACATTACTGTTCTCTAACTAGGATTTTGCAGTCTAACCAGTAACCATTGAGATTCCAGTCACTCTTTTAAATCTTTTGAAAAAAAACTACTTTATCTGACATTACTGTTCTCTGACAAGGATTTTGCATAGTCTAACCAGTAACCATTGAGATTCCAGTCACTCTTTTAAATCTTTTGAAACAAACTACTTTATCTGACATTACTGTTCTCTAACAAGGATTTTGCATAGTCTTACCAGTAACCATTGAGATTCCAGTCACTCTTTTAAATCTTTTGAAAAAAACTACTCTATCTGACATAACTGTTCTCTAACAAGGATTTTGCATAGTCTAACCAGTAACCATTGAGATTCCAGTCACTCTTTTAAATCTTTTGAAACAAACTACTTAATCTGACATTACTGTTCTCTGACAAGGATTTTGCATAGTCTAACCAGTAACCATTGAGATTCCAGTCACTCTTTTAAATCTTTTGAAAAAAACTACTCTATCTGACATTACTGTTCTCTAACCAGGATTTTGCATAGTCTAACCAGTAACCATTGAGATTCCAGTCACTCTTTTAAATCCTTTGATAAAAACTACTCTATCTGACATTACTGTTCTCTAACAAGGATTTTGTAGTCTAACCAGTAACCATTGAGATTCCAGTCACTCTCTTAAATCTTTTGATAAAAACTACTCTATCTGACATTACTGTTCTCTAACAAGGATTTTGCATAGTCTAACCAGTAACCATTGAGATTCCAGTCACTCTCTTAAATCTTTTGATAAAAACTACTCTATCTGACATCACTGTTCTCTAACAAGGATTTTGCAGTCTAACCAGTAACCATTGAGATTCCAGTCACTCTTTTAAATCTTTTGAAAAAAATACTTTATCTGACATTACTGTTCTCTAACAAGGATTTTGCAGTCTAACCAGTAACCATTGAGATTCCAGTCACTCTTTTAAATCTTTTGAAAAAAAACTACTTTATCTGACATTACTGTTCTCTAACAAGGATTTTGCATAGTCTTACCAGTAACCATTGAGATTCCAGTCACTCTTTTAAATCTTTTGAAACAAACTACTTTATCTGACATTACTGTTCTCTAACAAGGATTTTGCATAGTCTTACCAGTAACCATTGAGATTCCAGTCACTCTTTTAAATCTTTTGAAAAAAACTACTCTATCTGACTTTACTGTTCTCTGACAAGGATTTTGCATAGTCTTACAAGTAACCATTGAGATTCCAGTCACTCTTTTAAATCTTTTGAAACAAACTACTTTATCTGACATTACTGTTCTCTGACAAGGATTTTGCATAGTCTTACAAGTAACCATTGAGATTCCAGTCACTCTTTTAAATCTTTTGAAACAAACTACTTTATCTGACATTACTGTTCTCTGACAAGGATTTTGCATAGTCTTACAAGTAACCATTGAGATTCCAGTCACTCTTTTAAATCTTTTGAAACAAACTACTTTATCTGACATTACTGTTCTCTGACAAGGATTTTGCATAGTCTTACAAGTAACCATTGAGATTCCAGTCACTCTTTTAAATCTTTTGAAACAAACTACTTTATCTGACATTACTGTTCTCTAACAAGGATTTTGCATAGTCTTACCAGTAACCATTGAGATTCCAGTCACTCTTTTAAATCTTTTGAAAAAAACTACTCTATCTGACATTACTGTTCTCTAACAAGGATTTTGCATAGTCTTACAAGTAACCATTGAGATTCCAGTCACTCTTTTAAATCTTTTGAAACAAACTACTTTATCTGACATTACTGTTCTCTGACAAGGATTTTGCATAGTCTAGCCAGTAACCATTGAGATTCCAGTCACTCTTTTAAATCTTTTGAAACAAACTACTTTATCTGACATTACTGTTCTCTAACAAGGATTTTGCATAGTCTTACCAGTAACCATTGAGATTCCAGTCACTGTTTTAAATCTTTTGAAAAAAACTACTCTATCTGACATTACTGTTCTCTAACAAGGATTTTGCATAGTCTAACCAGTAACCATTGAGATTCCAGTCACTCTTTTAAATCTTTTGATAAAAACTACTCTATCTGACATTACTGTTCTCTAACAAGGATTTTGCAGTCTAACCAGTAACCATTGAGATTCCAGTCACTCTCTTAAATCTTTTGATAAAAACTACTCTATCTGACATTACTGTTCTCTAACAAGGATTTTGCAGTCTAACCAGTAACCATTGAGATTCCAGTCACTGTTTTAAATCTTTTGAAAAAAATACTTTATCTGACATTACTGTTCTCTAACTAGGATTTTGCAGTCTAACCAGTAACCATTGAGATTCCAGTCACTCTTTTAAATCTTTTGAAAAAAAACTACTTTATCTGACATTACTGTTCTCTGACAAGGATTTTGCATAGTCTAACCAGTAACCATTGAGATTTCAGTCACTCTTTTAAATCTTTTGAAACAAACTACTTTATCTGACATTACTGTTCTCTAACAAGGATTTTGCATAGTCTTACCAGTAACCATTGAGATTCCAGTCACTCTTTTAAATCTTTTGAAAAAAACTACTCTATCTGACATAACTGTTCTCTAACAAGGATTTTGCATAGTCTAACCAGTAACCATTGAGATTCCAGTCACTCTTTTAAATCTTTTGAAACAAACTACTTAATCTGACATTACTGTTCTCTGACAAGGATTTTGCATAGTCTAACCAGTAACCATTAAGATTCCAGTCACTCTTTTAAATCTTTTGAAAAAAACTACTCTATCTGACATTACTGTTCTCTAACCAGGATTTTGCATAGTCTAACCAGTAACCATTGAGATTCCAGTCACTCTTTTAAATCCTTTGATAAAAACTACTCTATCTGACATTACTGTTCTCTAACAAGGATTTTGTAGTCTAACCAGTAACCATTGAGATTCCAGTCACTCTCTTAAATCTTTTGATAAAAACTACTCTATCTGACATTACTGTTCTCTAACAAGGATTTTGCATAGTCTAACCAGTAACCATTGAGATTCCAGTCACTCTCTTAAATCTTTTGATAAAAACTACTCTATCTGACATCACTGTTCTCTAACAAGGATTTTGCAGTCTAACCAGTAACCATTGAGATTCCAGTCACTCTTTTAAATCTTTTGAAAAAAATACTTTATCTGACATTACTGTTCTCTAACAAGGATTTTGCAGTCTAACCAGTAACCATTGAGATTCCAGTCACTCTTTTAAATCTTTTGAAAAAAAACTACTTTATCTGACATTACTGTTCTCTAACAAGGATTTTGCATAGTCTTACCAGTAACCATTGAGATTCCAGTCACTCTTTTAAATCTTTTGAAACAAACTACTTTATCTGACATTACTGTTCTCTAACAAGGATTTTGCATAGTCTTACCAGTAACCATTGAGATTCCAGTCACTCTTTTAAATCTTTTGAAAAAAACTACTCTATCTGACATTACTGTTCTCTGACAAGGATTTTGCATAGTCTTACAAGTAACCATTGAGATTCCAGTCACTCTTTTAAATCTTTTGAAACAAACTACTTTATCTGACATTACTGTTCTCTGACAAGGATTTTGCATAGTCTTACAAGTAACCATTGAGATTCCAGTCACTCTTTTAAATCTTTTGAAACAAACTACTTTATCTGACATTACTGTTCTCTGACAAGGATTTTGCATAGTCTTACAAGTAACCATTGAGATTCCAGTCACTCTTTTAAATCTTTTGAAACAAACTACTTTATCTGACATTACTGTTCTCTGACAAGGATTTTGCATAGTCTTACAAGTAACCATTGAGATTCCAGTCACTCTTTTAAATCTTTTGAAACAAACTACTTTATCTGACATTACTGTTCTCTAACAAGGATTTTGCATAGTCTTACCAGTAACCATTGAGATTCCAGTCACTCTTTTAAATCTTTTGAAAAAAACTACTCTATCTGACATTACTGTTCTCTAACAAGGATTTTGCATAGTCTAACCAGTAACCATTGAGATTCCAGTCACTCTTTTAAATCTTTTGAAACAAACTACTTTATCTGACATTACTGTTCTCTGACAAGGATTTTGCATAGTCTAGCCAGTAACCATTGAGATTCCAGTCACTCTTTTAAATCTTTTGAAACAAACTACTTTATCTGACATTACTGTTCTCTAACAAGGATTTTGCATAGTCTTACCAGTAACCATTGAGATTCCAGTCACTCTTTTAAATCTTTTGAAAAAAACTACTCTATCTGACATTACTGTTCTCTAACAAGGATTTTGCATAGTCTAACCAGTAACCATTGAGATTCCAGTCACTCTTTTAAATCTTTTGATAAAAACTACTCTATCTGACATTACTGTTCTCTAACAAGGATTTTGCAGTCTAACCAGTAACCATTGAGATTCCAGTCACTCTCTTAAATCTTTTGATAAAAACTACTCTATCTGACATTACTGTTCTCTAACAAGGATTTTGCAGTCTAACCAGTAACCATTGAGATTCCAGTCACTCTTTTAAATCTTTTGAAAAAAATACTTTATCTGACATTACTGTTCTCTAACTAGGATTTTGCAGTCTAACCAGTAACCATTGAGATTCCAGTCACTCTTTTAAATCTTTTGAAAAAAAACTACTTTATCTGACATTACTGTTCTCTGACAAGGATTTTGCATAGTCTAACCAGTAACCATTGAGATTCCAGTCACTCTTTTAAATCTTTTGAAACAAACTACTTTATCTGACATTACTGTTCTCTAACAAGGATTTTGCATAGTCTTACCAGTAACCATTGAGATTCCAGTCACTCTTTTAAATCTTTTGAAACAAACTACTTTATCTGACATTACTGTTCTCTAACAAGGATTTTGCATAGTCTTACCAGTAACCATTGAGATTCCAGTCACTCTTTTAAATCTTTTGAAAAAAACTACTCTATCTGACATTACTGTTCTCTAACAAGGATTTTGCATAGTCTAACCAGTAACCATTGAGATTCCAGTCACTCTTTTAAATCTTTTGATAAAAACTACTCTATCTGACATTACTGTTCTCTAACAAGGATTTTGCAGTCTAACCAGTAACCATTGAGATTCCAGTCACTCTCTTAAATCTTTTGATAAAAACTACTCTATCTGACATCACTGTTCTCTAACAAGGATTTTGCAGTCTAACCAGTAACCATTGAGATTTCAGTCACTCTTTTAAATCTTTTGAAAAAAATACTTTATCTGACATTACTGTTCTCTAACAAGGATTTTGCAGTCTAACCAGTAACCATTGAGATTCCAGTCACTCTTTTAAATCTTTTGAAAAAAAACTACTTTATCTGACATAACTGTTCTCTAACAAGGATTTTGCATAGTCTTACCAGTAACCATTGAGATTCCAGTCACTCTTTTAAATCTTTTGAAACAAACTACTTTATCTGACATTACTGTTCTCTAACAAGGATTTTGCATAGTCTTACCAGTAACCATTGAGATTCCAGTCACTCTTTTAAATCTTTTGAAAAAAACTACTCTATCTGACATTACTGTTCTCTGACAAGGATTTTGCATAGTCTTACAAGTAACCATTGAGATTCCAGTCACTCTTTTAAATCTTTTGAAACAAACTACTTTATCTGACATTACTGTTCTCTGACAAGGATTTTGCATAGTCTTACAAGTAACCATTGAGATTCCAGTCACTCTTTTAAATCTTTTGAAACAAACTACTTTATCTGACATTACTGTTCTCTGACAAGGATTTTGCATAGTCTTACAAGTAACCATTGAGATTCCAGTCACTCTTTTAAATCTTTTGAAACAAACTACTTTATCTGACATTACTGTTCTCTGACAAGGATTTTGCATAGTCTTACAAGTAACCATTGAGATTCCAGTCACTCTTTTAAATCTTTTGAAACAAACTACTTTATCTGACATTACTGTTCTCTAACAAGGATTTTGCATAGTCTTACCAGTAACCATTGAGATTCCAGTCACTCTTTTAAATCTTTTGAAAAAAACTACTCTATCTGACATTACTGTTCTCTAACAAGGATTTTGCATAGTCTAACCAGTAACCATTGAGATTCCAGTCACTCTTTTAAATCTTTTGAAACAAACTACTTTATCTGACATTACTGTTCTCTGACAAGGATTTTGCATAGTCTAGCCAGTAACCATTGAGATTCCAGTCACTCTTTTAAATCTTTTGAAACAAACTACTTTATCTGACATTACTGTTCTCTAACAAGGATTTTGCATAGTCTTACCAGTAACCATTGAGATTCCAGTCACTCTTTTAAATCTTTTGAAAAAAACTACTCTATCTGACATTACTGTTCTCTAACAAGGATTTTGCATAGTCTAACCAGTAACCATTGAGATTCCAGTCACTCTTTTAAATCTTTTGATAAAAACTACTCTATCCGACATTACTGTTCTCTAACAAGGATTTTGCAGTCTAACCAGTAACCATTGAGATTCCAGTCACTCTCTTAAATCTTTTGATAAAAACTACTCTATCTGACATTACTGTTCTCTAACAAGGATTTTGCAGTCTAACCAGTAACCATTGAGATTCCAGTCACTCTTTTAAATCTTTTGAAAAAAATACTTTATCTGACATTACTGTTCTCTAACTAGGATTTTGCAGTCTAACCAGTAACCATTGAGATTCCAGTCACTCTTTTAAATCTTTTGAAAAAAAACTACTTTATCTGACATTACTGTTCTCTGACAAGGATTTTGCATAGTCTAACCAGTAACCATTGAGATTCCAGTCACTCTTTTAAATCTTTTGAAACAAACTACTTTATCTGACATTACTGTTCTCTAACAAGGATTTTGCATAGTCTTACCAGTAACCATTGAGATTCCAGTCACTCTTTTAAATCTTTTGAAAAAAACTACTCTATCTGACATAACTGTTCTCTAACAAGGATTTTGCATAGTCTAACCAGTAACCATTGAGATTCCAGTCACTCTTTTAAATCTTTTGAAACAAACTACTTTATCTGACATTACTGTTCTCTGACAAGGATTTTGCATAGTCTAACCAGTAACCATTGAGATTCCAGTCACTCTTTTAAATCTTTTGAAAAAAACTACTCTATCTGACATTACTGTTCTCTAACCAGGATTTTGCATAGTCTAACCAGTAACCATTGAGATTCCAGTCACTCTCTTAAATCTTTTGATAAAAACTACTCTATCTGACATTACTGTTCTCTAACAAGGATTTTGTAGTCTAACCAGTAACCATTGAGATTCCAGTCACTCTCTTAAATCTTTTGATAAAAACTACTCTATCTGACATTACTGTTCTCTAACAAGGATTTTGCATAGTCTAACCAGTAACCATTGAGATTCCAGTCACTCTCTTAAATCTTTTGATAAAAACTACTCTATCTGACATCACTGTTCTCTAACAAGGATTTTGCAGTCTAACCAGTAACCATTGAGATTCCAGTCACTCTTTTAAATCTTTTGAAAAAAATACTTTATCTGACATTACTGTTCTCTAACAAGGATTTTGCAGTCTAACCAGTTACCATTGAGATTCCAGTCACTCTTTTAAATCTTTTGAAAAAAAACTACTTTATCTGACATTACTGTTCTCTAACAAGGATTTTGCATAGTCTTACCAGTAACCATTGAGATTCCAGTCACTCTTTTAAATCTTTTGAAAAAAAACTACTTTATCTGACATTACTGTTCTCTAACAAGGATTTTGCAGTCTAACCAGTAACCATTGAGATTCCAGTCACTCTTTTAAATCTTTTGAAAAAAATACTTTATCTGACATTACTGTTCTCTAACAAGGATTTTGCAGTCTAACCAGTAACCATTGAGATTCCAGTCACTCTTTTAAATCTTTTGAAAAAAAAACTACTTTATCTGACATTACTGTTCTCTGACAAGGATTTGGCATAGTCTAACCAGTAACCATTGAGATTCCAGTCACTCTTTTAAATCTTTTGAAACAAACTACTTTATCTGACATTACTGTTCTCTAACAAGGATTTTGCATAGTCTAACCAGTAACCATTGAGATTCCAGTCACTCTTTTAAATCTTTTGAAAAAAACTACTCTATCTGACATTACTGTTCTCTAACAAGGATTTTGCAGTCTAACCAGTAACCATTGAGATTCCAGTCACTCTTTTAAATCTTTTGAAAAAAAACTACTTTATCTGACATTACTGTTCTCTAACAAGGATTTTGCATAGTCTTACCAGTAACCATTGAGATTCCAGTCACTCTTTTAAATCTTTTGAAGAAAAAAAAACTACTTTATCTGACATTACTGTTCTCTAACAAGGATTTTGTAGTCTAACCAGTAACCATCGAGATTCCAGTCACTCTTTTAAATCTTTTGAAAAAAAACTACTCTGTCTGACATTACTGTTCTCTGACAAGGATTTTGCATAATCTAACCAGTAACCATCGAGATTCCAGTCACTCTTTTAAATCTTTTGAAAAAAAACTACTCTGTCTGACATTACTGTTCTCTAACAAGGATTTTGCATAATCTAACCAGTAACCATCGAGATTCCAGTCACTCTTTTAAATCTTTTGAAAAAAACTACTCTGTCTGACATTACTGTTCTCTAACAAGGATTTTGCATAGTGTAACCAGTAACCATTGAGATTCCAGTCACTCTTTTAAATCTTTTGAAAAAAACTACTCTATCTGTTTGTTGATCAGTGGGTGTGCCTGTTTTTTGTTTCATCAGCGACTACGGTTGGTGTTTGTTGATCAGTGGGTGTCTCTGTTTCATTAGCGACTACGGTTTGTGTTTGTTGATCAGTGGGTGTCCCTGTTTCTATTTCATAAGTGACTACGGTTGGTGTTTGTTGATCAGTGTGTGTCTCGGTTTCTGTTTCATAAGTGACTACGGTTGGTGTTTGTTGATCAGTGTGTGTCTCGGTTTCTGTTTCATAAGTAACTACGGTTGGTGTTTGTTGATCAGTGGATGTCCCTGTTTCTGTTTCATAAGTGACTACGGTTGGTGTTTGTTGATCAGTGGATGTCCCTGTTTCTGTTTCATAAGTGACTACGGTTGGTGTTTGTTGATCAGTGGGTGTCTCGGTTTCTGTTTCATAAGTAACTACGGTTGGTGTTTGTTGATCAGTGGATGTCCCTGTTTCTGTTTCATAAGTAACTACGTTTGGTGTTTGTTGATCAGTGGGCGTCCCTGTTTCTGTTTCATCAGTGACTACTTAATCATTTTTACATCACTGGACATCGAATACTTCTACTTGATTACCACACATCATTATAATCTTATAACCTCAACTTATAACAGACATACACCTTTCTAACAGTTATTATTTTACATAAGAAAGGTCAAATCAGGTGACGATGAAAATAACTATAAAATAAATGTATAAGTTACGCAATATATTTATTGTGACAGATATTTGACATAAATATTGGACATAGCTGACGTTACAAATATTAATTAAATTTTATTTAAATAAGAAAGGTAATGATTTTGTTAATCAATATGTATACCGTAGGATAATGCAAACAGTTCTCTGTTCATTTAAAGATTATTCATTATCACCAAAGTCAAATTGACCTCTCTATCATATATGGAACAATTATTTATGCAACATTTTGACCTTATTTCGGACAGTTACCATAGTAGATATGTTCTAATCAAATCGTGACACAGAAAGCCACGCTGGCATAACATCATTTAAATGATTGCTATATAAGTAGAAATTCTGCTTTGAGACGTCAAAGTTTGAATTTTGAAACTTATAGGTAAGTCATGATTTTAAAAGTATTAAGAATTAAAGTAAATTATTTTAAAACAAGTTTAACTAGAATAAAGATAATTAATAGCGATCATAAATAAAGTTTTATCAAAATATTTATTGTTTTCTGTTAGGGAAATAATTGAAAATATTTGTTTTACTTTATTGTTCTTTGTAACTGTTTTGTATTATTTTTGTTTTATTTATTTTATTAAAAAGTTTGAATTTTGAAACTTATAGGTGTCAGTCGATCCCGGCCTGCCTCTACATCGGCAACAACGCCCGGTTTGCCTTTACAA
Source organism: Mytilus edulis (assembly GCF_963676685.1). NCBI lineage: Eukaryota > Metazoa > Mollusca > Bivalvia > Mytilida > Mytilidae > Mytilus > Mytilus edulis. The sequence continues at coordinate 79,167,075 of NC_092354.1, read as the reverse complement.
CGGCGGCAATGCCAAATACCATCCAAGGCATTGTCCACGACTAGTTCCCCCACAAAATGTAAAATTCCAGACTCAGCTCTCACAGATGTAGTTCGTCTGTCGAGAGGCCGAGAGAAAAGAGCAACAAGCAGAACAAACAACAGTACAGAAATAACACCTTCTTTTTGTTATAATATATTTGTTTTAAAAAAAAAGTCTGTACAGGAAGCAATATATAAGTCATTTATTGACAAAGGTATTAATATGTTTTGCTGGGATTGGTAATGGACACGACTATTAATAAAAGGATTGGTAATGGACACGACTATTAATAAAAAAAAGCATCACTCGCATCTAATGAAACTGAACTTTATTTTCGAAGCAAGATTCAGGAATTTAATAAAACCTTCAGAATCAACTTCCGTGAAACTCTATTAAAAGCAGCCACGGAGCATTCAGAAAAGATGCAAACTAATAGTGAGCAAGTATGGAGGGAGGCATGCACAAGGATTAAAAACGGGAAAAACATTACAAAGTTAAATAACCAGGTGCAAGAAATAAAAGAAAAGTGGGCAGAGAAATATAGAGAGGCAGCACTGAAAGCAATCACTAAAGAAGAATTGAAAAACGATAGAGGAGATGTACAGAAGTTAAAACATGAAACAGACCAGATAAAAAGGAAATCCCAGAGGGAAGAAGAAACTGCACTAGTAAAACTCCGAAGGAAAATGTATTATTCAAGATCTGTATGGGTAAAATTATATATACCATTATAGTTTAAAAATATTTTATACAGGGTGATCAGACCACAATTACAAATAGTGGTGCAGAAAATTATTAGTAATTTATAGTTCATCTATAATGTATCAACAAATTGAATTAGTGGTACATTAGCTATAAATAATGAAAATGATAAAGACTCAAATATATTTAATGTCTATAAAGTAGAGATAATGTAGTGAATCTCAGAGGTGCTCCTACTCTCAGGAGAAATATATATACTTAGCCGGAAGTGAGATCGTGCAATTCGGGGCTTCCTGTTCTAACCCATGGTCTATGTCTGAGGTGTGTTACACAGCTCCTACAAGAAGTCTAGATATTATAGAAGCTACGCTAATCTGACAGTTATTGTTGGTAAGTTATTAGCAAGCCCACACAAACACTTCACTGGTGTCAGATGTAAAAGTCATTGACACAGGTGGAAAATAGTCTTTTCAACGCGAAACGCGTCGTGTTGAAATTTTGATTTTCGCGGGTCAAATTTGTCAATTGAACCGTGTTATCCCTGTGAATTAAACATTCACGCATTATTTCCACACCATTACCAATAAAACTTTGAACCATTGAATTGAATATACTCACTTCACTTGAATAAAGGTGAAAACAAACAAAATATAAACCGTATGAACTGAATTTCAGTTTGTACACGAAAAGGGAGACAATTATAAAAACAAAACCAGTTGTTACACGAAAAGGGAGACAATTATCAAAACAAAAACAAAAACCAGTTGTTACACGAAAAGGGAGACAAATATAAAAACAAAACATCAAAAGATTGAAATTCTTTTGGCAAATTTTTATTTAATCTGAGTCAGTAGTACTGGCCAATTATCAAAATTCAAAAATATGATTATTGAGACAGTAGTGCTGTCCTAATGTATGTTATTTGTTTAATTTAAACTAATTAAAGTATTAGAAATAGACATAATTGAGCAATTGGCAGATACTATTACAGTGTGTATATTTTTCTTTGGGGTATATAATAAAAGTATACCGCATTATATATTCAGTTTGTGTGATATACATGTTAGTAATTGAATATATATAAATTATTATTACAAAGCAAGAAAGATATTGGTTTGATGCTATAGATATTCAGAATAGTTATATTAGTCTAATTGTTGTACATTGAAATAAAGACTTACTATTTTTTCTACACATATAATTGAAATAAAGATTTATTATTTTTTTCTACACATATACTTGGTTATTATATTTATATTTGCTGTGTTTTTTGGTGTTATTTTTGTTGTAATTTTTTCAAACTATAGATATATATATATATATTTATGGATAATCATATTGATTAAAGTAAATTTTTTGATTGAGCATACTTGAGATAAAACATTAGAATATAAACTGAAATCTAGAAAAATAAATAAATAAATTTACATGATCGTGTCAGCAGTGCTGGCCGTGTTAAAATTAATTTAGGGGTATTGAGTGAGTCAGCGGTGCTGGCCGTATTTAAAACGTATCATTGAGTGAGTCAGCTGTGCTGGCCGCATTTAAAACGTATCTTAAAATTTATTTGATATAGAAGTAATTATTGTGTATTAAATAAAAGTGAAGATGTCGACAATTAACATCAATACTGCGACAAAAGAAGAGTTAATGGGAATTAGAGACATAGGGGAGGCCAGAGCCAATTTAATTATAAAAGCAAGAAAAATTAAAGGCACCTTGACTTTAGAAGATCTTAAGATGATAGAAGGTGTACCAAACACGATTTGGGACCCATTGATAAGGAATGGCACAGTTGAAGTTAGTCCAGAGGAAGAAACTCCAGAAAAGCAACCAACAGCACAAGGTGACACTTCTGCATTAATAGAACAGTATAAGACAAAGTTGTTAATTGCAGAACAAGACAAAGTTCATTCAAAAAGGGAATATACGAAAGAACTTGAAGATTTAAAAGTAACTTTTGAGAAGCAACTATGGCGTAAGTCAGCAGAGATAGAGGAATGCCTTGCTGAACTCCAACAAACAAAAGATAATTTTCAAAGAGAAGTGGAGAAGGATCAACTGGAAAGGGAAAAAAGTCAAAAAGAGTTGAGTTTTGAAAATACACAAATTAAACAAGAAATGAGTGAGTTACAACATCAGTATGAGAGTACTATTGAAAAAAAAAGAAGGTGGTTTTTCAGAACAAATGGAGAGCATGCAACGGGAACGTCAAACATTAATGGATAAAGTCATGGAACAGGCTCAAGAGATGGATAAAGAAAGAGAAAGGAGCAAGGAGCAATATAAGCAGATGAAACAAAGGGATGCAGAATATGGCAGGAAATTAACTGCATTAGAAGAGCAATTACAGCATTTTAAAACATCACGACTTATTTCTGAAAAGCTAGCTCCAGGAGATATATTTAGGGGTAAAGTAACTGAGATGTCAGCTAGTTCCTGGTATAGTGATTCTGCAAAGCTTAAATCCAGATAAACTTGGAGACTCAAAAGAAGAGGTTAATAACAATGGGAAAACTCCAACATCAGGGAAGGGAAAAGATGACTCGAGCTGTAAGGATGTTAAATCCAATCAACGTTCTGGACCAACACCACCAAAGCTAGCCATTTTTGATGGGAAATCAGAATGGAAGCCGTATTTCATGCAATTTAACCATATAGCCAGGAAGTATGAATGGTCTAATGAACAAAAATTAGATCGTCTAATTGAATGCCTCAGAGATAAGGCTCTGAAATTTGTGAGTACTCGCCAAGAGACCGTTCAAAAGGACTATGACGTGTTAGTTCAAAAGTTGAGTCAAAGATTTGGGAATAAAGATTTACCTCACACCATTAGGCGTCAATTGCAAGAGGTAAGGCAGTTTGTGGATGAGTCGATAGAGGAGTTTGCCGAAAGGATACAGGAACTAGCAACAGATGGTTATCTAAATACACCAGAGAATGTAGTTGATACTATAGCCGTTGACGCTTTTTTGAAGGGGTGTACGGACAAAAAAGCAGCGCTATTTGCCATGGAGAAAGACCCAAATACAATGGACCAAGCGTTACAATATGTTAAGAGCTCCATTCACAACCAAAAGATTTTATTAGGGTATAGAAAGCCAGAGGTAAAAAGGGTTCAGTTTTATGATGACTCAGATGAAGAAAGTACAGAATGTTTAGTACGTCAAGTCAAAACGGCAAATAATTCTAGTATGCAAGACTTACAGAAAAAATATGAGACTATGGAAACAAGAATGGCAACTACAGAACAACATATCTGGACCATTAAATCAGACATCAAGAAGATTATCAACTCAATCAGTCCCAAAACCACTGCTGATCGCCAAAGGTCGCCTTCACCAAGAGGACGAAGTCCAACCAGAGATATACGGGATATACAATGCTATACGTGTAGGGAAATGGGCCATTACAGTACACAGTGTCCAAAGAAAAGTTGGTCGCCAATGAGACGCAACAGATCACCATCTCCAAATAATAATCTTAGAGAGGGGACTTTAAACGAGCAAGGACTGAAGATGTAGGTCGCTCATCAGTCCAAAAACCTCAAATAGGCCAATTATCTCCCTTTAGAGAATTGAAACCAGAGGTATTCGGGAAAAAACAGGTTACAATTAGTGACAGCAGTGCTGTTCATTGTAACTTGACAGACTTTAATAGTGGCCTTAGAGAATTAAAACCAGAGGTATTGGGAAAAAAACAGGTTACAATTAGTGACAGCAGTGCTGTTCATTGTAACTTGACAGACTTCAATAGTGGCCAAAAGGAAGATACAAAGAATGGTGTTGATAATCCTCAATTACGTGAGGTTCAACTGTATCCAAGTGATCGAAATCCAGAATCCAATACTCTTGTGTTAGGTATTTCAATTAATGAGGTAACTGTAAACGCAGTAATTGATACAGCTGCCCAGGTCACACTTATGAGTGAAGAATTTGCAAAGAAACGTAAGCCTCCGGTAATTTTTAAAGGCTCGCTAATGTTGAAAGGTGCTGGAAAAGACAATAGCATTACAGCAAGGTACACAGAATGTGTTACAGTTAAGGTAGGGAAGACTGATACCAAGTGGACAATTATAGTAGCTAAAATCAATGATCAAGTGATACTAGGATTAGACTTTCTTAAACATCTTGATGCCGTGATAGATTTGACTGACTTGTCAATAACAATTAGAGGTGAAAAACATTTTATTAATGAAGTTAAATCAGAAAACAGTAGTTTTAAAATTTGCCGCATAACGTTGGAAGAGACTCTTATTGTTCCACCTAATTCAACTGTCAGACTACCAGTAAGATTGGCAGAGGAATTTAAAAATGAAGTGGCTATTCAACCAAGTAAGTCTTTGAATGGGCTGATTATGCCAAATATTTTGACCAAAGCTGATTCAAGAGTACCTATTTTCCTAAACAATTTGACAGATAAGTCCATAAGTCTGAAGAAAAATCGCTTCATTGGTACAGCAATGGAAATGTGTGGGGTGATAGATGAGGAAAGGTGTGATTATGAGGACAGAGCATCAGTAAGGTCAGTTAACACAGTGGAGAGGGAACTTAGAGACTTAAGAAATGAATGGGATGAAATGTATTCCAATTTTCCTGTACAATTAAAACCTTTATTAGATTCGTCAAAGGAAAATTTAGATTTAAGCGAAAATCTGAGATTGGCGTCACTATTGCTGGACTTTAAAGATACCTTCTCAAAACATGATCTCGACATTGGACATTATACCAAGGTTAAGCATAGGATCGACACTGGAAACTCAGCTCCTGTAAGAGAAAGAATGAGACGAACACCACTAGGGTTAGGAGAAGAAGAAGAAAAGCATCTCAAAGATTTATTAAATAGAGGAGTCATACAGCCATCATCATCAGAATGGAGTGCAGCCCCAGTACTAGTTCGCAAGAAGGATGGGAAGATCATGTACTGTATTGATTACAGGAAATTAAACTCTATTACTCGAAAAGACGCATTTCCGATTCCAAGAATAGAGACCTGTATCGACACTTTGAGAGGTAGTAAATTTATGTCCTGTCTAGACATGGCATCAGGATATTATCAGGCTGAGATACACGAGGACGATAGACACAAGACAGCATTCATAACTAAATATGGACTTTTCGAACACATAAGACTCAGTTTTGGATTATGTAACAGTCCTGCATTCTTTCAGCGGATGATAGAGTTAATTTTGACAGGTTTGACATGGAAAATATGTCTAGCATACATTGATGATGTTATTGTTCTGGGTGAAGATTTTGAAGATCATCTTGTAAATTTAAGAACTGTACTAGAAAGATTCAGGGAAAATAATTTGAAATTAAAGCCACAAAAATGCAAATTTTTCCAAAAAGAAGTTATTTTCTTGGGTAAACTGGTAAATGAGAAAGGAATAGCTGTTAATCCCTCTAGTAGAGAAGTTATATTGAATTGGCCGGTTCCTCTGACGAAGAAAGCTGTTGAATCTTTCCTTGGGTTTACCAACTATCATAGGGAGCATATTAAAAGATTTGCCACCCTTGCTGAGCCTTTGTATGCTCTGACAAAGAAGAAAGTAATTTTTCAATGGGAAAAGCAACACCAGATAGCTTTTGAATCATTACAACAGGCACTTGTCAACTCAGTTACATTAGCATATCCAGATCCAAAGGAAAAGTTCATTCTAGATACCGATGCCTCCCACACCACCATTGGAGCAGAATTATTACAAGTAATTGGTGGAAAAGAGTATGTAATATGTTATGCAAGTAGGGTATTGGCACCAGCCCAAAGGAAATATTGTACCACTAGGAAAGAACTGTTAGCGATTGTAGTATTTACCAGACAATTCAGGAATTATTTATTAGGCCAACAATTCATCATAAGGACAGATCATAACAGTTTGACATGGCTACTAAGGTTTAAAATGATCGAAGGACAACTAGCCAGATGGTTAGAGGAATTGTCTCAATATGACATGGTAATACAACATAGAGCAGGGAAACTACACACCAATGCAGATGGACCATCAAGGAGACCAGATGATTTAGATTCTTGTAATTGTTATTATGCTGGTGCAGATATAAAATTGCTACCTTGCGGTGGTTGCTCATATTGTACTCGAGCACAAAAAGTCTGGAGTTCGTTTGAAGATGATGTCGATTATGTAGTTCCATTGTCTGTAAGGAGTGTTTCAGAGCAAGAAGAAGATTTGGACGAAACCAATTTAGATAGTTTAGTGAATTGTAATTTGATAAGCGAGTCTGAAATTACCAATATGGGAGCTGAACAAAGGAAAGATCAGGAACTTAACAGATTGATAGTATGGTTAGAGGATAAAAAAGAACCAGAGGAGCATGAATTATATTTATGTAGCCCTTCTATTAAACATTTATGGAATTGTAAACATCAATTAGTACTTAAGGATGGTATATTATGCTATAAATGGTTAGATCCAGTTCATTCAAGATTGTTATTAGTTGTTCCAAGATCTTTAAGACACAAAATCTTAGAGAATTGTCATGATGCTAAACTATCAGGGCATTTTGGACAGGCAAAAACTATTGAAAGATTAAAACAGAATTACATTTGGTATGGGTTAAGGGAAGACGCGAGAAATTATGTGAAGTCTTGCCATACTTGTAATGTCAACAAAAAAGCCAACGTCAAACCAAAGGGGCCTCTAGGTCAATTTCACGCAGGAATTCCTATGGAAAAATTGCATATGGACATTCTAGGACCACTACACGAGAGTTCTTCTGCTAACAAATATGTATTAGTGTTAGTAGATCAATTCACAAAATGGATGGAAATGTTTCCATTACCTAATCAAAACACAATTACTGTGGCTAAAACATTACTAGACGGTTTCATTTCAAGATTGGGATGTCCAGTCCAAATTCACACCGATCAAGGGAAAAATTTTGACGGTCATTTGTTTCATGATATTTGCAGACTGTTACAAATCGTCAAAACTAGGACCACTCCATATAGACCATGTTCTAACGGACAAGTTGAGCGATTTAATCGAACCATTTTACAAGCCATCAGATGTTATTTGAAGGGAAAACAGAAAGATTGGGACCTTCATTTACAAACCATTTCTGGTGCTATACGATCAACTGTGAATAGACAGACAGGGTTTACACCTAACATGATGATGTTAGGTCGGGAAGTACTACATCCAATCAATTTACTAACAGGAACTTGTTCTGTCAATTTTGAAGCCAAGGAAACCGTTCATCATGTAATTGACCTAAAAAATACTCTCCAGGAAGCTCATAAGTTTGCGCGCGAAAAATTACAGGCAGCTCAGCTTCGTCAGAAAAGAACTTACGATATAAAATTGTATCATAAAACTTACGAAGTAGGTGATATTGTTTTCAAGTTGGATTCAACATCAAAAGTAGGTCAGAGCAAGAAACTCAGGGCTCCCTGGCAGGGACCCTATGTAGTAACCAGAGTATTGTCCCCTGTGTTGTATGAAATTACAGGTAGAAAGAAAGAGATGGTAATACATCATGATAGGATAAAACAATGTGACGACGAAATTGTCCCATTTTGGATAAAGAGACTTCGAAACCGTCTGTTTGGTCAGTGTGTTCCAGAGGGGAATATGGATTCAAGAAAAGAAGAAAACGAGTTGCCTGATGGTTGGTCAGATGTTTTATTTTCACTTCCATATTCAAACTGTGACAGCAGTGCTGTCCAATTGAATAGGAATGATGAAAGTAGTGGCAATAGTGACAGCAGTGCTGTTCTCTTGTCTCCTGATAAGAATACTTTAAAAGTACCTGGATTGGATTTAGACAGTGAGAATGATATTAATCATGGTAGTTGTGCTGATCCATTGGATTTGGCTAACATGAGTAATGGCAATAGTGACAGCAGTGCTGTTCTCTTGTCTCCTGATAAGAATACTTTAAAAGTACCTGATAAAACTGAAATATCAGATAGAGTAAAAAGAAAGAGGTTTCTGCCAAGCTATTTGTCAGATTATGTGGTGGATGTAGTTAGCGAAGAGTTTTGAGTGATGATGTTCGTCACAAATGTTTTTAAATATTTTTGTATAGTATGTTAAAGTATGTAATATTTTTCCTATTTTTGTTTTATTTTTATTTTTATGAATACACATAAAGGTAATAGTATTTGCTCATTTTCAAAGCCTTATAAAAAAAAAATAATTAAGTAACAATAAATAATTAGTAGGTTCATTCAGTATTTTCTAGACTGGTATAATGAGTGAGGAAGAATTGGATTATGAGGAGGAGGAGAACCAGGACCACTTAACAGAACCTAAAAGGCAGATAGCTATCAGAGGTGAGGCTACAAATGTCCGCTTGAGACACAGGGAGTGTGATATTTGCTTTCACACATTTACCAACCCAAGAAGACACACCATTCAAACTCATCTACCATGGTATGTGGCGCCAGAGACTGCCTGTTGGATTTGTGGTACTCAGGAACAGACAGCCAATTTCCTGAACAAGCACATAACTCGCTGTCATCCCACAAATGCCATTGATGCTACCTTTAAGAACAGAGAAGTGATGTACGCTGAGCTAATGAACGGTCTTCTACGAGAGTTAGCACGTTCATTAGGCACTTCCTACCTAGTAGGCCTTGAAGAGAAACTGAATGCCATAATGAGAATTAGGACACAATTGCCGCCTACAGAATTCCATATTTCTGAAGTTAAACTCGTGGATTCTTTCTTGAAATTGAATTGTATGGAACCTGCTGCTGATTACAAAATTCCTGCCACTCCACTAATGGAAATCTATCATATTCTTCACTGGAAAATTCTCAAAAATCTCATTGGTTATTTGAATTCAGACGAACAACTTTGGCTTTTAAAATTCGAGGAAAGAAAGGACAAAGACGGACTTCAAATTGGACAGTTGAGCACAAAGTTATCTGGACCACTACCCATCATAGACTCTCACTTCCATCTAGACCAACTATGTAGGCAGATGGGTAGTGGAGCTTTCCAGGATCTGGATGACCTTGGCTCCCAAAGCATTTATAAGACAGAACTAAAATATGCCATTGCTAACTTTGTTTTTCCGTCAGCTTGGCCAAACTCAGCACAGCGCAGCGAATTCAGGAAAGATAACCGTTTAAGATTCACCTTTGGCATTCATCCTAAAATTATAAGCTCATCATCAACTTCATCTCTGGAACATAATTGGACTGATCTTCAAAATTTATTAAAATCAACAAAAACAGTGGCAGTAGGAGAGATTGGTTTAGATGATTCTACCAACCCTTCAAGGAGAGATTTCAACCGACAAATTACATATTTTAGAAAGCAACTGTATTTGGCAGCAGCATTGAATTTAACTATCGTTATACACTCAAGAGGAAAACCATCACTGCATGAACATGTTTTGGCCATTCTAAGTGAAATATGCAAACCGGACCAATTAATTCATTGGCATTGTTTCACATGTTCCACTCAACTGTACTCAGCAGCCGTCAGTCAATTCTCTAACATTGTTTTTGGCATTACCCCATTTATTTTGAAGGACCGATACTCCAATATTGTAGAAATTGTGAAAACTTTTGGCATTACACGTTTAGTTTTGGAATCAGATGCTCCATATATCCCACTACATTCTCACACCATTGGAAATCCTTACTCCGTTCATGCAGTTGCACTTAAAATATCTGAACTTTTACAACAACCCATTGAAGATGTTTTCAAAATTACTACCGAAAATTCAAAGAAAATCTATAAATTACAGTGAGATATAAATACTTGTGACTTCTTATATATATGTACATATTTTTTATGTGGACCTATAGTAATATTACTTCTTTAAAAGGATTTAAAGAATGTTTAAATGATGGACATTTATATGTATATATGTAATTAAATTCCTTGGTGGAAGGAATGAGATAGGAGGATGAAGAATCAGGAGTAATTTATGTTATGCGGAATTCTAGTGTGTGACAGCTGTGCTGTCCATCTAGGATTTTGTGTAAGGATAGGAGGATAAAGAATCAGGAGTAATTTATGTTATGCGGAATTCTAGTGTGTGACAGCTGTGCTGTCCATCTAGGATTTTGTGTAAGAATAGGATCATCAAGAATCGGAGTAATTTATGTTATGCAGAATTCTAGTGTGCGACAGCTGTGCTGTTCACCTAAAGTTTTGTGTAAGGAAGGAGATCGGAATGGTGAAGGAACGTTCACAACCACACCTGTCATTCCGACAAGTCATTAACATTTAATAACATTGAATTATATTTTTAATATTTGGAAATTCGCAATAACGTGTTATGTATATCAAGACATGGATAAAAATGAAAATTCTGCGGATAGGAACATTACTGCAATTGCCTTCACAATCCCGAGAATGATCAACAAAAAGAAAATGACAGGGAGGAGTGTAGTGAATCTCAGAGGTGCTCCTACTCTCAGGAGAAATATATATACTTAGCCGGAAGTGAGATCGTGCAATTCGGGGCTTCCTGTTCTAACCCATGGTCTATGTCTGAGGTGTGTTACACAGCTCCTACAAGAAGTCTAGATATTATAGAAGCTACGCTAATCTGACAGTTATTGTTGGTAAGTTATTAGCAAGCCCACACAAACACTTCAATAAATGCAAACGTTTATTGTAAAGCTCAACAGTTCTTCATTATCTTTGAGCTCATATACAATGAACGTCAAAATTATTCTTAAAATTACCTGTGTGACGCAGAGTTCAAATGCAATTAAGTTATATACATTTTACTTGTGAATCGACATATGGTCCTAGCAGTCAGCATAAATTAACTTCTTGACAGATTTTCGTTGAATATTTCAAATTAATCACAAGCTTTGACACAGTTAAACATGCATTCAGACATATTAAAAGGAATAAGATTTCCTAAAACTCAAATTTGACACAAAGGGTATTTCGACAGGGTGAAGAATGTGTTAATTGCAGTTGTTTTAATGTATCAATATGTCGAATTAGTGGTCCATTAGCTATAAATAATAAAAATGATTAAGACTCGAAGATATATAATGTTTCAAAAGAAAGATAAATGAAATACTTCATCTAATAAAGCTCAACAGTTCTTCATAATCTTTGACCTCATATACAATGAACGTCAAAATTATTCCTAACATTACCTGAATGGCGTAAAGGACATAGTTCAGTCCTTGAAACGTCCAAATCATTCAATTGAGTGCGTAGTGGATTTTACTGTTTTTGGATTCCTATCAATTCTATATATAACTGTTGGACAAGTTTAAATCTCGGGTCACTTTCTGAAAGTTATTCTGACATACTTTTTTATTTTTATATACTTGTATGTGTAGCGGAATCGGTTATTATATATCTAAATCATATGTAGGATGGCTTATTTCAATTTACAATTCATGTTCATTGTTATTATTTTGCTAATACATGTTCGTATCTAGGGTAATCTAAAAAGTGTAGTTGATTTCTATTGGTTAATCACTAAGGGTTCTCTGTGTTTTACATAAGATAAATGATTAAAAGCTTTTCTTTTCTTCTCGGTAGTCATCAATAGTTGTTTAGATTAAAATATTTTCGAGTGCACCTTTATATACAAGTTTGTATCGAAGTACGCGGTTGGTTAAAGTTGTTATTTCTTCGCCTTTAATTAGTATATAAAGGAGATATTTTATTGATTCGGCCGCTTGATCGTATAAAGCCATATTTCATGTGTTATGCATGTAGACATGAATGGTACAGATAAACACTCACATGTGACTTTGATTGTGATCAGAGACGGAAGGCAAGAGGGTAACTGCATTCCGGTCCTATCCACACATTTGCTCATTATGAGTTTGTCTCACCGTAAGGGTACTTTTTGTGTTATATACGATTAATGAAAACAATCAGAACATACAACTCTTTTATTGTATTTAAAATTCTTTATATAACTAGTGTCCATTTCAAAAGATCAAATTATATGCCATGTGTTCTTCTTTCTAATAGCATTTGTTTATTTCTCATTTTTAAATGTTTTTTTAAAGGTAATTTCCTCTTCTAACTTTCTCTTTTGCGTTGTCAATATGTGGGTATTGTACGCTATCTTGGTGGCTAAATCTTCGATTTTTGTACTCATAATGTTGTTTAAATGCTCCACCATCTCTAATTCTGAAGGTCTAAAAAATATAGATAAAATATTTTTTTTACAGCTCAAAATTAAAATAATAAATTATGATATATACAATACTACAACGGGGGGTTCCTTGACTCCCATAATGACGTCACATCACGTGACGATGACGACGTCACATCATCCCTGTAAGACTAGATCCAATTTGAGAGAGAAACCAATGACGTCACATCACATAATGACGTCACATTATATATTGCGTTACAATCATATGACAAAAGACAAAATAACAAAAATAAATGAAAAAAAACTTCAGGGTTTATTATCCAACTGATTCTAACCATGAGGGTATTACAGTAAAAAAAATCTAATCACACCATACATAAAGTAAACAAAAACTAAATTTCTCATTGATTTTATTTCTCTTCTTTTTTGTTATTTAAATCATTCAACCTCCTGTTAAGAAGGAGGATGAATTTTATTTCATCATCCTTAACTTTATTGTTTCTGTCTATTTCTTCTTGAATACTTGTGACTCTTTTCTCCACAAATGTTTGACACTTTCTGATGTGTTGATTCCCTACAATAAATAAATAAATATGCTCTAGTATATAAAAAGAAATATAATAAATAAAATAAAAGTAAGTATGGCTTTAAGATTCAATGTTGGTGTAAAAAAATATTTTCAAAATTTAGTCAGTTATAATTAACAATGTCAAATTAAAAATGATGAGTTTCTTTTGTTCAGGACATTCAATATTTAGATTTTTTTAGCAGTCAATCTTAACAAAATAGTATGTTTTAAAAATTTACTTAATTTAAAGAAAATAAGTTAAGCGCTATTTCATTAGTGTAAATATTTATACCTTCTGTGTAGGGTTTTTCTTATGGCATTAGCCACACGTTCATCGGTGTGAAACTTGTTCCACTGAATTTGACTAATGGCTTGTAAGTCTTTTAGAAGCCCGAACTCCATTTTCCATAAATGGCTTTCTATTTTTTCCCTGGTCTCATAAACCATAATGTGGTAGACTGTTGTTACACATCTCCCATACAAGTAGTATACATCCACAAATTCTGTAACTAGACATTTTCTTTGTCTACCGAACTTCAGGTTCTCCACAAACAATTCCCCCTGGAGGGGAGTCGGAATGGACCTCAAAGGATCTGTTCCCTCTGCCTGTCCTAGCGGGCCTGCTGTGGCTGCCCTGGGTCCTTGCAACCTAAACATTCCCCTGAAGGCCTCTGCTCTTATCCCAGCTCTCCCATTATGGCAGGCTGGTTTTACTACTTCTGATCGTATAACACGACCAGTACAAAGGTTAAAATTTAAACAAAATATTCATGTTACCTTTCTTGTATACAAGTGCCACCATCTCCAATACTTTTCTACCAAACCCGTCCTTTTTTTCCCTCATCGCCTCTATCAGGTCATACAACCAAAGTAAAATATCCCCTCGATAAAAATTCAAAATCGTCAACCCCTGTTTAGGGGTTACATACACTAAAGTGTGATAAATTGTAGCTATATCCTGATCACAGTCTTCCATGCTATCTAAGCATCATACCATGGTTAACACCTCTTTTCTGCTTGAATCTTGTGAATTGCATATCATACATGGTGGTTTGTCGGTGGTTGACAAACCACCAAGTCTAAAATTCCCTCCTTGTGATATTTCAATCTATACATAACAGATTTAAGCAAGGATTAGTTGGTCAATATTTGGCTTCTTTGTATCAGCTATGGTATCATATCAAATTTTAGCATGACCATCCAAATGAAATGGAAATGATTCTGAGCTTTTTTTCTTAGACAAGTCATAGAAAGAACAATATTGATAAAAGTTTGTTAAACATGTCTTTGGATTTTGTGAATTATCACCCTTAATTTTGTCTATTTTTAAAATTGATGACATATTGAAATTAGGAGTGGAATGTTGCACTGTACCTGATGTAATAGCAGTGGCCGTCTTTGTCGCCGTTGAAGCGGTTAAAACTGGCACTGAAGTTGTTAAAGTAGTTGAAGTAGTTGTTTTTGTAGACGTTGATGCAATTGGCACTGACGTAGTTAAGGCAGGTATTAGCGAAAATAAACCTGATGTAGAAACTGGCGCAGACGTTGAATTAAGGTTACCAGTTGTTCCGGCGGGAATTGAATTTGTTGTTCTTACCGCTGGTTGTGAAAATTGTGTTGCTGGTGGCAATGCTGGGTACAAAGCTGCAAAATGGGCTGGTGTCTTCAATGTTGGCTTCGGCGCTCTTGTTAACAAAAAGGCAGGAAACCTTGGCCTTTCAATATGAGATGACCGGATTGGTTTTATTGGCGACGGAAGTGATGATTTTTCTTAAGCTGGAATATATGAATGATTAAATACTGGCGATGAATTATATTTAGGTGGTTGTTCTACGAATGGAATAGTAGTATCGTCACTATGTTTATAGTAAAAATCTTTGTTTTGGTTGAATATGACGGTTTCTTCTTGGTCCTGGTAAAAGTCTAATTGGTCAAAGGCTGTTTCACGTTGTTGGTGTTTTTCCTTTTGTTGACTTTCCGGTTGGTAACAAGGTTTTATTTTGGGTCCTCACCATTCTATTGTGTTGATGTTTTTCGTATGTTGAATACTTTTCCAATTGGATTGCTTTACAGCACAATTGAGGGGTAAGACTCACAGTATAAAGGCTGGGAACGCCACAGGAAAGTAAACCAACTAGAAAGATCAAGAAACTCGCTATTTTAATAAAGAAAACATCAAAGTACATTACAATTTTACAATATAATTCCAAAGTTAAAATAAATTGAAAACAATAATAAAGTACAGCATATAGTTAATTAATTGTTGAATAATAAAATAATTATTATTATAAATTTAAACCTTGTAAGTTAGAATAAATATTAGTTACTCATAACTGAAACTGTGCCATACCAAATTCTGGCATGGTCTTCCAAACGGAAGGGGAATGACTCTGCACTCTTTTCAGTCGGGGCACTTAGCGAACTCCATAATATTATGGAATTCCGTAATTTTTGTGGAAAATTAAAGTTGTCTCCCTTTGACTAACAGGCTAAATTTAAGATGGGAGATAACTATATTTTGAAACTGATTCTCTAAAAAAAAAAGGGAGACAAATGAAATCTATTTATTGTTTTCTTAAATACAATGTAAAAAAATATATAATAACATGAAGGGATGTTACCTCGGTGAAGAGTACTCGCTCGGTAAAACATTTACAAAATGGAAACACAAAACTACATTGTATATCCATTTTATGTGTTGTGGGTCGTTGTCTTTTTCATTGTTTAATATATGTAAACTGTATATTATGTATAATGTTTTAAGCCATTGGCTCATATGGGCGTAAAGTGCTTTTCAATAAAGAATTTAAGGACTTATAAACGTAAAACCCTCAACATTATAACAATGGACTAGATAATATGAATTATATACCATATAAATCATAATTAAAAGCTTATTTAATACATGACATACATGTTCTTATTTTATTATGTAAACTGACAATTATCTAATCCAGTAATTAAGTCATATCTATAGAAAAATTATTACTCAAACAACAGTATTACGGGACCGTAAAAAACACATTTTTAAATTAATCAACAAAGGGGTGATGTTTGAACTAACTGATGATCACTGATGACTTTAATAATTTTCTGAGGATCGACATAAGGTGCATTGAATTTGTCTGATCTAAAAGTAGTAACTTGACAACTGTGCCTGGGATGAGGCTAATTCTCAACTTTATTTGTAACTAACAGTCCTGCTGATGAAAATATATGCTCTGACGGTATAAATGGTGAGGGAATGACTTAGATTAGCTTAAAGTGTAAGATTTTGAAAACTGATCTTGTTCATGGCATACCTCTGTTTGGGAGAATTTTAAATGAGAGCTAAGCGGAAATATTCGATTCGTATTTTAATTATCGAAAAATATTAGATAGTATAATTGCAGCACATAAATACAACTATTGACAAATTGTTGATGCAATCACATTGACGTATGCGTATCTGTTTCCATATGTGTGCATTAAATACATTATAATCTGCAGAGATATATAAACTGTGTAATTATAAATCGTCTAAGCTACAAAATATTGTGTTTTATCAATGAAGTGAAATACGATACTAATACATCTGTGTACTGTAAGCTACAGTAACAAGGTATTTGATTTGTAATGGCTCAAGTGCATCAGGAAACCTCATTATAACTAATGATAGTTCAACGATTAGACATTTCTCGAAACAGAGGTCACATTGGTACGCTGATCCCTCAAATTGCACTTGCCACTTTAATATATAATATTTTGTGATAAAAGTTTAGAGATTATTAATTTAATCGCCAACTTTGAAAACAGACAACGCATCATAATACACAAGCGTAGATATTAGTTATACATTATTATTTTTGTTTTAACTTTAATTGTTAATATGCTTCTGAAGGAAAACAAACTAATCGACGACACAAAATAAAATAAAACTAAATTAATCATCTGAAAAAAGTCTATATAATGGAAAAACACTCGCAACAAATTTATGAGTTTGTTTGAATGTTAAATTCGTTTGATTTTTTTTTTCGTATCTTCTAACTTTCACGGACTTCAACGTGAAAGGTTGCTGGAATTTCAATTAAATTTATAATAAATGCTAAAAGCTTGTGAAACACTAGAACTCTTTTCTTCTCTCGTTTGTTTGAATTATATGACTAATGTTATGGCATATTCAACTAAACTGGGAAGCAGCGCTGTATTTTGTTTACGTGTAAATGTACATGTAGATTTAAATAGTCAACGAAACTTAATATGACTCCGCGAGCACCACAGTCTTTCCTCTGACATATCATACAGGGGCGGATCTAGCCATATTAAAAGGGGGGTCCCAACTCAGGACAAAAGGGGGGGTCCAACTATATGTTCCCATTCAAATGCATTGATCGGCCAAAAAGAGGAGGGTTCAAACACCCGGAACCCCCCCCCCCCTGGATCCGCTAATGTAATAGTTCTTTTTAATTGCCTCGAAAAATATCACTCATACGAAAGATGTCTATGCCAGCACGAAACTGACGGGTCGGTTTGAACATGACATGACACATTTAATTGTATTGCAATACATGTATTGTAATCTTTCTTTTAACATAAGCGGTATTGTTCATATGTTCAACTAATTTATTAAACTTTTCTAGGAGTTTTTGCTTAATTTTATTCTAATAATACGGTAGAGAATAAATATTTCCTGCAGGAAAAAAATGAGTAACAAGTCGACCTTCAATATTATTGCATTCATCACACAAAAGAACTACAAACAAGCTGTCCCAAGTCAGGATCATGTAATTCAGTGGTTGTCGTTTGTTGATGTATTACATATTTGTTTTTCGTTCATTTTTGTACGTAATTTAGGTTTGCATTGTTTTATATTTGTCATTTCGGAACCTATTATAGCTGACTATGTGGTATGGTTTTTGCTCATTGTTGAAGACCGTACGGTGACCTATAATTGTTAGTTTCTATGTCATTTGGTCTCTTGTGGAGAGTTGTCTCATTGGCAATCATACAATATATTTTTTATAAGATAAAGTTTAGTTCATGATTTCTGAAATCTTTCAACATCAAGAATCACTTACACAATGAAAATTGTTTTTCTTGAACTTGAGGTGAGTGATATTTTCCCCATATCGAAGTCCTAACTAATATTTCATGTCGAGTTTTTAGCATTGCATACTGAAAGAGAAAAAAAGGAATATTGCAGCTAGACAAAGTCTTTCAATTTTATTTATTCATTCATTGTCTGCACTGTAATGAAAAATTCGAATTACCTCTATTTTCACTACTGTCCCGGAATATTGTGCGAGTTAAAACAACACAAAAAACGCCAGTTTAATAATAACTGGAGGCTCAAAATAGCCTGTGTTGCTCATCTTGGTCTATATCATATTTGACAAAGACACACTTCAACATTGTAGACGAGAAAAGTATTAATGACAAAAACAGATATGTTTTTTTTTTTATCTTATATTGGCGGTCATTTAAGTCTGTTCAGTTTCTCTCATTTATATCTTATTTAGGACTAAATGCTTAAGTTTCAGAGATATAAATCAAACACTGCATCCCGGCTTATTTACTATTTAGCCATTCTGCCATCTTGGTTGATGTTTGGTCAATGGATACATTTTTTTGAACTAGATACCCTAGGGATTGTTTATGCAAAGTTTGTTTTAATTTGGACAAGTAGTTTCAGAGGAGAATTTTTTGGCAAAGGATTACCGAAATGTAAAACAAATTGTGGGAAATTAACTGTAAAAGGCAATAACTACTTTTTGTAGACATTGTTTTGCTGAAAAAGTTTGCTGTCAATAGTTTTTCTTCATGCATGGTAATATTCAGGATGATAGCCAAAAACTGCAAAATTTTCTTTCAACTATCAGTTCAAGGGGAAACAACACAACAACGGGTTGTCTAATGCATTGGCAGATAACTTTTGACTGAACGAACATAAGATTTGCTATAAATGCTTAAGTTTCAGAGATTTATACGCCAAAAACTGCATTTTACCCCGATGTTCTATGTTTAGCGATGACTGCCATCTCGGTGCACAAGCGTGGTCATATGCATCGGAATTATTTTTTTATCTACATACCCTACATGTTATAATGATTTAGGCCGAAATTGGTTTTATTTGGCCCAGCAGATTCGGAATGGAATATCTTTGTAAAAGCTATCAGACGACAACGACGGACGAAGGACGACAATTGATGAGAAAAGTTTAATAAATAATCTCACTTTGTCACTTTTGGCCTGGTGAGCTTAAAAGGAGATATTGGCAATTTTTAAATTTTATATACACAGTTATACATATTTTCTTGGATTGAAAAAAAAACAAACTAATCATAATGCATCTCGTTTGAATTGTTTTATCATTTGTAATTTCGGGGCCTTTCATATAGCAGACTATACTGCACGAATTTTACTCATAGTTGAAAGTCGTATCATGACCTTTATAGATATATGAAGATAACATATGATTGCCAATATGAGACAACTCTCCATTAAAGTCATATTTTTTTTAAAGATAAACCATTGAAGGTCATAGTACAGTCTTATATGTACCATTTACTAGTTTTCTGGATCTTGAGTTGATTAAGAAAGCATGAAACTAAAAAGACTCAATGTGTCAGTGGCAACTCAGGCGCGGATCCAGAGGGGGAGGGGGTCCGGGGGTTGGAACCCCCCTTTTTGTTGGACGATCAATGCATTTAAATGGGGACATGTAATTGGAACCCCCCCCCCTTTTTGTCCTGGGTAAGGACCCCCTCCCCCTTTTTAAAATGGCTGGATCCGCCCCTGCAACTATTTTAGACCCTTTGATAATTTGATTCACTTCATGTCAAACCCCCTTTTAAAAAGTCACACTTACAATTTTGTAAATATACACGTGGCTTAAGCATAGTTTCATCAAATTTATACCGTTGGTTTTCCCGTTTGAATGGTTTTACACTAGTAATTTTGGAGCCCTTTATAGCTTGTTGTTCGGTGTGAGCCAAGGCCCCGTGTTGAAGGTCGTACATTGACCTATAATGGTTTACTTTTTTAAATTGTTACTTGGATGGAGAGTTGTCTCATTGGCACTGCACACCACATCTTCCTATATCTAAGAGCTGGTCTTGAGATACTTCCCCTGGAATTACATATTAAATTTCAATCTATATTGTATGGTATACGTTTATATTCTCATGCCATTTATCCTCTTGTAAAGGAATAATTTATTTTGTCTCAAAGCTTAGACTCTGTGCGAATTTATTCTTCAGTTGGTTCTCATATGTAAAACATGTATCAGAAGAAACTGGTATGGATTTAGACACTTTCAAGAAATATTCCTCTCATAAGATAACTAAAACTATTAGAGAACAAATAAAATTAAAATTGAAGGATTTTTATGAAAAGATAGTAAATGATAAGATATGAAGGATAACAGCAAACTCACTATTTATAATCTTGTAAGACTAAATAATACAAATGAAAAATTATATTTAACTTACTCAAAATTTTAATTTAGAAAACTAATAACAAAACTAGAATAAGAGATCATAATTTATTAATAGAAAAAGGAAGATATCTTAGAATGCCAATATATATAGAAGAAAGATTTTGCAACCAATTTTGTAATAGTAACAGTAATAATAGAAAAGTGTCTTTTTATTTAATACCCAATCCAAGATCACACATTCAGGTAAATGTAACAGGTGTTTTCGTCTTTTCTGTTATTTTTAGATTTCGGAGATAAAGCCACTGGCTAAAATCAAAACAGCTATAAGTTAGGCTTTACGATGTTTTATATTATATAAATTCCCCAATAGTGCAAAAGAATTACAATGAAAGTTCAATGGTAATGTTCCAAAAAGACAGAATAGATAGTTATTTCAGTAAATGGTCAATACTAAATATACAATGTATACATGTATCAATGCAAATGCACGGCATCTCTTCAGCTTGCCCGCTGTTATCTTATGAACAAGTCACACTAGACCACGATCGCACCACGCTCAGCACGATCTAAAAAGTATTCAGATCGTGTTGAGGTCGCGGTATGGGCGGCATGAAAATGTAAATTTTGGATGTGTTCACGATGCTACTACGACCTCATTACTTTTCTACAACGATTCCGCCAAGAGTATACCCCGTTTTCACAACGCTTGTTCTGCGACCTCACTACGATAATCACGATCTTGCTACGCTCATCACGTTCTTACTACGATTATACCACACTTTATCCGATTAAAAACCGATCTAAGCACGTTTCTTCTGCGATTAAAGAACGATTTTATCACGATAATTCTACGATCTTACCATGTTCATATGGCGATTTTACTACGCTCTCGGTAATATAATAACGTCAATATCATGTTATCGGAGTCAATATAAATACTGTTCCATTCCTCCTTATTTTCATTTATACGTAGAATTCTTGATAACAACACAGACAGGCCACCAAAATCTACAATATTGTGTATTTGTGCATGATATGGATAGAGGTAGAGTCAGTGGGGCCTCTGATACGAATCCTGATCCAGATGAGATGTCGGATTAACCTATCACAACGTATATTGCTGATCTATCAAGATCAAATAGAGTTATTTTGATGAACAATTAATAGTGGGATGATACAAATGTGTCAAGTATGGCTGAGCTGTTGGAGACTAGCGACATTAGGTCCAAATTATATACAGACGAATAAAACCTGGAGAGCTTTTAAATGCTTTATTTGACAATGAGAATGAGCCCGAGCATGGCTATAAGTAAAAATGGTCGTAGTATAAACGTAGTAAGGTCGTAAGACGTGCGTGATTAGGACGGCATGAGCGTGCTAGAATCGTTCTATGATCTTTAAAGCGGGGTTTACACAGTGTCGATTATTGCTCCCGTTTGAGATCAGACTGCGCTAAAGTTAAAAAGTCGGATTACTATCCTCAATGATATGGAATGTCCTGTTATTGCCTGAACGCTGTAGTTTACGTTCGTAACACTCAGACTCCTACGGATCGGAGAGTTTGGACAAGCACCCCGACAGTTAGGTGCGTCCCTTAACATTCGGGAAGTCTCAATCAATTTTGTCTAGTCGAATTACAATCGTTATTATGTCGTGACAAATTCTCTAGTATCGCGATGATCAAAATCGTAACAATGATCTGTGACTAAGAATTTCATTATCCCAGGAATTGATCACCTTAGCCGTATTTGGCACAACTTTTTGGAATTGTTGGTCCTCAATGCTCTTCTTCTTTGTACTTGTTTGGCTTTATAACTATTTGGAACTGAACGTCACTGATCAGTCTTATAGCTTGTTGTTCGGTGTGAGCCAAGGCTCCGTGTTGAAGGCCGTACTTTAACCTATAATGGTTTAATTTTTAAATTGTTATTTGGATGGAGAGTTGTCTCATTGGCACTCACACCACATCTTCCTATATCTATTATGTAGACGAAACGCGCGTCTGCCTTAAAAAACTATAATCCTTGTGTCTTTGATAACTATTTTCTGGACAGTGTCATGTGGAACGGGCATGATCTAGAAAGATTTACCATTGCTGTTTTTTTTTTGCCGATTGAGTCCAGATTGCATCCCGAATGCGAACAGTCCAAGATACGACTGAGTCCAGCATGCCGTCTAATGACGGAAATTGATATATGAGATTTGAAAATTTTCAAAACTTTGTATTACAATGACGCACTGGGTCAGTTTATTAAGCGTGCTAGTTCACAAGGCAAATATAGAAAAAAGAAGAAATGGTATGATTGCCAATGCATCAACAGTTACTCTTCACAAACGACCAAAATGGCACAGATATTAACAACTATAGGTCAACATACCGCAAAGTCAGCTATAAAAGACCCCAAAATGATAATGTAAAACAATTTAAACGTGAAAAATAACGGCCTAATTTATGTACCAAAAAATGAACGAAAAACAAATATGTAACAGAAACAAACGACAGCCACTGAATTACAGGCTCCTGATTTGGGAGAGACACATACATACTGAATGTGGCGGGGTCAAACATGTTTGCGTGATCGCAACCCACTCCATTACATGAAACAGTGGTGTAATAGTACAACATAAGAACGATCTATAAAAATCAGTTGAAAGTCTTAACTCGACAGATGATTAAAGATACAAATACTACATGAAAATACACGTGGACGTGTCCGGGTACTTGTACATCCCAAACAAAACCAAATAGACACTAAGTACAAATATGAGAGTACTCACAGTAAGCCGAATAAACTCATCGTAGATACAAGGATTTAAATTTTGTATTTGAGCCAGACGCGCGTTTCGTCTACAAAAGGTTCATCAGTGATGATCGAATAAAGTTCGAAATTGACGAGTTTCTACTCGAATACATTATTCTGACTCCTGGCAGACAAGATTTTCTTTTACACCTGTCAAGCGGAAAAGCAGCAAATACTGATTTTCAATTGATATGTTTGATCAGGCACAAGTCTTAATTTACGATCTTTTTTTCCCATGAATCTATAACTTTCAGAATAAATCGTGGTAGAGCTAAACAATTAATTTTTTGTGAGAGATGCATTCATCTGTTTACTTTTCTGTTGTTTTTTTTTGTAGGTGTTTTTTTACTCAGTATTTAATGTTGTTTTGTGTACTCTTTGTCTTTTTGTAGTTTTAATACATTTCAGTACTAGGGTTTATGTCCGTTGTCATGGGCAGCCTTTTCGTGGGTGTGTTACATGCGATACGTTTTTCGTGCAGTTTTGCATCATTCAGACATTTGAATGTGTCCTTGTCGAGCTGACACAATCACAATAGCCGCCTTTCGAACGTGTCTTAAAATATTCTTGTGCTACCTATTCTATAAGATCGGTTCCGGACTTCTTTTTACTTTGCATATTGCTGTGTGTTTGTTGATTCCACATAGGATAGATGTATACATGGAAGGGGGGTCAGATTTCACTAAACAAGTTATATATAAATTGAGGTCTAGCAGGATGGCAACAGTGCAGGCGATTGGGTGTCCCGGCGAGGGAAGAACAAACAATTTGCGAAAGCAAGTTTACAGATCTAACATTGTTGGGTTGATGTTTAGACGAGTTTTATATATATAATTATATATATTTATACGAGTCTAAATTGAAAACTACGTTCAAACCTATGATTGCGTTGGATAAAAACCGCAATTTTTATACTCGTGCATGTAAACCAAATTTCGTTGTAGAAGGGTCTAAACCCAGCACAAACAACATTTTCCAAAAGACCAAAATAGTGAAAAGGTTTATTTAAACAAAACGCATTTGACTAACAGGTCGAACAACTGATGTTCTTTAACCCTGCTGACTGCCATTATATATATATACATGCCGCATTTGTGCGGCTATTCTAAGTCGGGATTCTCTGGCCTATGTTAGTTTAGTATGGTTTTTTTTTTACTACTTATTTTGGTTCCTTTATATGTTTCGGAGATTTTTTTTTTTTATTAAATTTCATATTTGCTGAACTTGGATACAAACATACTGTTTAGATGCAAGCAAAACCTCACTTGTGGGATTTCCTCACTGTGTTGAAGACCAATTGGTGCCTGTGCTGTTTTCTGCTCTTTGGACGGGTTACTTTCTCTTTGACACATTCCCAATTTTCATTCCCAATTTTAAGTTCTACAGTTTCCAATGAGAATAATGTCATGCTTTATACTATTCTAATATTGATAGACATTATATTTGTTAATATCTAAATGGTCAGAGTCAGAATTATTTCACAACAATTAAAATCGTGATGTTTAAACTCCATACAGTTGCATAAAGGACCTACATGTTGTACTTATGATTTATCTGTTCTTGTCTTGAACATGTTCGAAATATTTGTGACTGCACGTAAAGAAAATAACAATCAATTACAGCGAATCAGTTAAAAGTAATATGTAGTAATATAATAATGTTTTAGAAAAAAAATGTATAAAGCTAGTATACTAAAATGAAACTCGCATTTTATAACGTCCAACACATGCATTTCTTCTTTAGTATAGCGGATAATTATTTCGACAGGAAATCGCAATTGTTGACAGTCTAGTTGGAGCGTTTGTCTGAGATTTATTATCGGAACTCCCAGCCTGTTTATTCTAATTAGCAACAAGCCTAACTTTAACATTCCTATCTTGTTTGATAATCACATTTGATTGTTTCAACAACGCGCCTTTTTCTATCTGCGGTAAATATTGGTGAACTTTGACATATATTTTCAAGGTTGTACAAAATATGTTGTTTTAAAATGCTACACTATAAATTTGCAATGAAACCTAACATGACGTATACTTGAGAGGCGGATCCAGCCATTTAAAAAAGGGGGGTCCAACATATGTCCCAATTCAAATGCAATAATAGTTTTTTTTAAAAGGGGGGGGGGGGTTCAACCCCTAAAACCTCACCCACCTTCACTCCGGAATCCCCAAACTGTAGTAAAATTTTAATTTACAAATCTACAAAAGTTACTTGCATGAAAATTGTTTTCCATTTTGTTTATAAAACTTGAGGAAGTCATAAAATTGAGAAAGGAAATGGGGAATTTGTCAAAGAGACAACTACCCGACCATAGAAAAGACAACAGCAGAAGGTCACCAACATGTCTTCAACGTAGCGAGAAATTCCCGTACCTAGTCCTGGTCCCTATTAAACAAATATATACTAGTTCAGTGATAATGAACGCCATACTTAACTCCAAATTGTACACAAGAAACTAAAATTAAAAATAATACAAGACTAACAAAGGCCAGAGGCTGCTGACTTGGGACAGGCGCAAAAATGTGAGGGGGTAAACATGTTTATGTTTATAACATACATGTATGTACATGTTTATATAAAATCTGCTATTTTCGGTCGTTAAATTATTTATAAAAGATACGTTTGGTGTTACAGAAAAGAGGGATGATTCCTACTTTCAATTTTCTTAACCCCTATACGAAAATCCGTCAAATCATTTTCACCTTAATATCTCATCTTTTACCTCTTCTCTTCATCCAGTTCCATATCCCTTGACCCCAACTGCCCGCCTGCTAACCCCCGCTTCCCTTCCCATGTTCCTTTACCTCTGTCCGTCTCTCAGGAAATAACGGGTTATGTGGTATCGCTTCATTTTTAAGTGATACATGTATGTGTTTACCATAAATATGTGTCTTTTAAAAGGTGTGTGGGTTCCCTAGATAATTATTTACCAAACTGTAACTTGTACAATGTAAATGTGTTCTTAGTGTAATATTTGTATGTTCCCCTAACAGAACACTTCAATGGTAAAAAAAGGCACATTTTACTTAAAAAACATTTAATATAAAATCTTCAAAGAAACATTGTATTCAATGTTAAGTTGATGTGTTTTCCTATATGCAAATTAATATATGTTCCTCCCAATATTGTTTCGCTAAATAATAATTTTATTATGTGTTCCACATGGAATATTTCACTAAATGATTGTTTGATATGTTTTATTCATCTTGTTTTGGTAATCAGTTTTTCTATTTATATAGTATACATATATATTGGAAGATGTGGCATGTGCTAGTGCCAATCAGACAACTCTCTATCCAAGTATCAATTTATAAAAGTAAACCATTATAGGTTAAGGTACGACCTTCAACACGGAGCCTTAGCTAACACCGGACAACAAGCTACAAAGTGTCCTAAAAATTACTAGTGTTAAACCATACAAACAGGAACGGTCTTGTTTTTTTCTGTTTTTTTTTTTGGGAGGGGGGGGGGGATTGACAGTCAAATGATAAAATCAGAGTCAAAACGTAGCGGAACTTTAGCCTTGTTTTTATTTACTTGATGTATATTCAACCCATTGTCCTTTAACTATCTATTTTCTAGACGAAAAGGTAACATTAAAAAAAAATTGTCACTCTCTCGGCCATGTGATAGAGTAAATTAACACCCTCGTATCAGCCATCAAAATATTGCATTTTCATATGAAGTATAATTCATTTTTTGTCGTTCACCAATTAAACCATAAGTCAGGCTGTTTTTTTAACTTGTTTGAATTGTTTTACCTATCATTTCGAGGCTTTGTAACTGATTTTGCAGTTTGGTATATTTTTATTAGTGAAGGCCGTACGGTGACCTTAAGTTGTTAATTTTTGTGTCACTTGGTCTGTTGTGAAAAATTGACTCATTGATTACAATATCACATCTTTCTTTAAATTATGTTAATTACGCGAGCAAAGATTTAATGCATTACACGACGGTTCCCCAATGAATAGCCTTCCTCTATAGATATATATATGGTTAGGAATCTGATATGCTACTGTGTAACAGTAATTGTAATATTTTCAAAAGTACACAAAGTCATCATGGTCACATGCAGTTGTGATAATACTAATTTGATTGAAAACCTTATACATATTTTTCTTAAAAAATTACAAGTTGAGAAAATTTAAATAAAAGATGATCTAGTCTTAAGGTGGTATTAGTGTCTTCCTCCATCTTGGATTGTAAAAAACAGAGAACCAAAGATCTAGATTTTCCATCATTTGATGCAGGAATTCAGATATTTAATGTGAATTTTCATTTATAAGAGCCAATTTATAAGAATAGAACTTATAAATATTAATATTTTTGCAAATGTTAACTATTTTGGCTTGTTTTTAGGTTCTTTTAATTGGCATTTTAGGGGGAGGTATCTCTAAAACAGAGCATTTTCTGAAGGATTCATGGAATTTTCCTATTTTGTATTT
This sequence comes from Mytilus edulis, assembly GCF_963676685.1. NCBI lineage: Eukaryota > Metazoa > Mollusca > Bivalvia > Mytilida > Mytilidae > Mytilus > Mytilus edulis. The sequence goes on along the minus strand of NC_092354.1, from coordinate 79,139,056 downwards.
TAGCCGGAAAAAAGTACGGTGACCCTATCTTTTCTTTTGATATTCTCAAAGCAGTGTCTGAAAACTATATTTTCCTGAAGTATTTAATAATTCTATTGTTTAGTTTCTAATCACAAAATGGTGTTTTTTCCTGTATAATCCAAACAAAATGTGTCATTTTTTCCCGTCCTGTAGCTTGAGAAAATGCGTGTTGACTTATCATTTTTATTATATTTTTCGATATGTATCAATAGATACTAAGTTTTGGCAAAGTAACAAACAAATTCTATCATTTCTATTTAGACTCCCATACCACCTTAAGTATTTTCTAGACTGATTTAAGGTAGATTCATGGTATACCGCCATCTTGGATTGAACAATCACAATAAAAAAACGGTCTAGTTATTTGCCTAAATCTGCAAATTTGGAGACAGATTTGCAATTTGATGGTTAGACTGTTTAATAATATAAAGAAAACTTGGCAATTTATTGTATAATTCAAAATAATTAAACAAATATCATTTTATTTTGCTTTTTGAATCATTTTTTTCAAATGAGCCATTTCAGGGAAGATAACTCTTTTAGTAAAAAATTTATACTGGACAGATAGGGAATTTTTTTCTTTTTACTTGTAGCAAGAAAACAAGTTCGGTGACACTATTTTTTCTTTTTATTTTCTTAAAACATATTACAAAACCTATCTTTTCACAATTTATTTCAAAATTCTATCTCATAGATTATTTTTTATGCACACAATTGTGTTTTTCCATTAACAATCTAACCAAATTTAGGCAATTTTCAACGACTCATAGCTTGAAAAATAGCACGGTGACCCCTACTTTTTATTATATTTTTGAAAAGAGCATATTAAAATCTTCATTCTGGCTAAGTATAAGAAAATTCTGTCTCAAAAAAGATTTACTTATGATCTACCTTAACTCATTTCTGTACAATAGTTAGTACAATCAGGGAGAATCCATGAAATGTGAAAAGGGAGTGTAAATCCCAAAAAGGCAATTCATACTGGCGAGAGGAGCTAGGTGAAGGACTATTTTATCCTTTAGATACATATAACTGTGAGAACCATACTATTTTCTGTCTATTTCGATGAAAGGAGGGGGTTAACATCTTGCACACGCCCTATCATAGATCGCCACTGGCAATGACAAGACTCGATTCTTTTATGATTAAGTGGTAAAAGATATGACATGGGTATAATCTGTTCTAATCTTCATAAGTAGAGTTTGAATATTGATTATATTTTTTAGTAAGACTAGACATCGTGGTTTCGTCCTTGAATCAAAGTACCTAGTATGCTTATTTTTAGACTGGACTTTAAGTACACGTATTGACGACTAATAAACCCATGCTGATCTTAAGGTGCACAGTTATCTTTGATTTCAAAACCTTTCTGTTTGAACCCGTCTTTGTTTTCTTGATACATTACACTAACAATAAACGAAATTTAACTTTTCAACTTATAAACCAAAATCGAGTGGTGTTATGGTGGGAGAGGACTGACATGTAAGAATGGTATACCAAAGACTAACATAGATATAAAATGACTACTGAAAGAAGTCCATTATTAATAATAAATTACGTCTTGTGTGCATAGAGGAGCTTTGATACTACAGTTTATAAAAAAAATATTACATGTAATTAGTCACTTGATATAAACAAGCTTCAATCGATTTATATATACTAGTCAACAAAGGAAACGATTTGATTGGACTCCAGTGGCAAATATTTCATGAATGGTTCCGGACGAACACAAGAAACAATACAAGGCAATGTATATCATTAAATCGGATACACTGTATTAAGGAAAATAATAGGCCAATTGGTCCTATATTTACAAAGTGTTATGTTCTTATTAAAACTATTGAAGACAAATACGCGATTTCTGTTGTTGCGATAATTGATATTTCAAAAATCTTATTTTCACCAAAAAAATTCACGAATCGATTTTGAACTGAAAACTTCCAACTTAATGAAAGTAATGAAGTACTGAACATCGGATGACTCAAGTTCTTGTGGATGGTCAAAAAAAAAGATCACACCTCTGTACATTTGCTATACCTGAAACTGAGTTTAATGTACAGAGTATATTTTTTCTGAGACAAGTTCTTGCGCGGATGATGAATAAATGACAGGAAATTCAACCGCACCGTAATAACTATGATATTGTTTAGATACAAATCAGTATACCTGGGACTATTATACTAATATAATAAACGTCACAGAGTATGCACTGGTTTGTTGTAATTTTATTATTAATATAACAGTTACATGTACAGTCCTTGGATGGTGTAAACTTCCCACTAACACCATACACCATACAGCATTACACCATACACCATACACCTTGTACCATTACACCATACACGTGACACCTTTGCACCTTACACATTACACCATGCACCATTCCCCATTCTATCTACACGATCCGAAATTTCCCATAATGCAATTAAATTTCAAATATTAAGATTATTATTATTGTTTATGTTTACAATTCGAAAAAATAAAATAAAAAGAAATTCGTTTCAACCAATGAGATGTCGTACACCATCATTCACACCATTCCCGATCGCACGTTACACAATCACACCATTCCTCAAACACCATTACACCATTCCCTTTACACCATACACCACAGCACCATACACCTTACACCATTACACCAGTACACTATACAATTTTTTTGGAAAGTTTACACCATCCAAGGGCTGTATATATAATTTCCACATTATTTATGTATATGCCTGTTACATATTAAGTAGATGTTAGCAATAAGAGGTAACGTTACGGTACGACGACCTTCAACAATGACAAAAGCCGATACCTTAAAGTCGATTATGAAAGGCCACGACATAAATAAAAAGTGAAACAATTAAATTGAGAAAAATAACGGCATAATTCACAAATCAATTGGGAAAAACAAAAATTAATGACATGAACCATTACAACCACTAAATTGCAGGTTCTATACAAAAGACAGGCGCATACATAATGTGGCGGGTTTAAACATGTTTTTAGCGCTCAACCTTCTAACACATGAACAAACTATAGAAGCCAGTTGAAAATGGCTTATCTCATCAGATCGATACAAACAGAAAAATAAACTAACTAAAACATAGACCGGACGTGACAGAGTATTTATACATCTCTTACAACAAAATATAAAAAGTAGAGACCTAAGACTATATATATTGATGTTTCAACTCATGATGGGGTTCAACTTGATTTCTTAGACTTAGCCTTTTGAATATATGTTTTGGCTACAACAGTGAACTAATGGAAGAAATAAATGTCTAAAAAAAACGAATGATATAAACATACAACAAAAGTGCCTATAAGTTTAACATAGAAAAGTATACGACGTATAATTGATTTTAAGACCGAGAAATATTTTCCAGTTAACAAACACATATACATAAGCACGTGTACGTACAATTAAAATTAAAATGAGATTTAAAGAATAAATTATCGAAGAATCCAAAAAGAAAATATTCAACGAGTGACCGAACAACACATGAATTTGCTAATGCACGCAGCCTATTTGAAATCTTTGATTAGTTATTCTTTTTATTACATTGGCAAATGGCTTTTGTTAAGTAGAAAGGGTAAGAAACTAACATGTATATATCTAAATGAGATTTAAATTTTACACACATTATTTGATAAGAAGATACCAAGTCAATAGCTGATAAAGAAATTAAAAAAACAAATGGCACACATACAGGTGAACTCGTTTGGACCCTGCAAGATGATTGACCAAAAGGAAAAATGTAAATCCTATAATGCACTGGTCATTAGTCATTTCTTTACATGCATGTCTTCTTTCATAATCATAACAGACTAAATGCACTGATCCAGGGTTTGGTGTTTGAAGGCTCTACCAATGTTAGGAGTTAAAGAACCATATTTTACCCCAAAAAATGGATGTAGCCTAATCTATGAAAAATATTCATTTCTTAAAAAAAAAGGGGTGGGTTGAAATTGAAGAAAAAAAAATAATAAGCAACTGCGCATCCAATTTAGCATTTCAAGCATGTCAGTCATTGTGATTACAGTTTCTAAAACATATCATTTATTCATTTTTTTTCTAATATATTTTTCGGTGTTAAAGAAGTTATCTAGTCCTCCCCTGAGTGCTCCGTATAAAAACATTTTGGGGGAAAACACAGATACATTGGATTTGACAGTTTGACACCACCATTTAATTGTTTTTGTGCTGCTACTCGTTACTGGACACGTTACTAGGATAACCTTGGGGTGATATGTATAAAACTACTTATCCGAAAGGACGGATTTTTTTCTACATGTCCTACGATAAATAAATAATACCATAAAATCTGTCCTACTAAAAAGCGCTTGGGAACGCCCGAGAGCGCCCGAGAAAAGAAAAAAAAAGCCCGGGAGAATAAGTGATTTCCTGAATAAAAAAAAACATTCCGTGTTTCACCCGTATAAATGGGGATATTTACGATGCTAAATCTAAAGTGTGTAGATAGTGTTGTTGCACTTTTACATTTTAGATTTAAAAATTGTATATAAGTTGGTAAATATAAGTATATAGAAGAATCATGAACGATATTGTCATCGATCAAAACGTATATTTAGTTAGTTTAAAAAAAAATCAGTGCCCGAGGTCTAATATTCGCAACTGCATGGTGAACACTTGCATGTTCGATTACTTTTACCGTTCTTAAATAATGTGCAACTCTTTTAATTTTATAAAATTAATATTTATCTGGAAAATTTGAGAAACGTATCTGTCGGTGTTTAACGATTTGTAAATCTTCAGTATAAACTGTGATCCATTATTATCTTTTCGAAATAGTATTCATATATTATTGTTAAAATTGAAACATTCATCTCTATATATTTTCCCCGGGCGCTTTTTCTTCATCCGGGCGCTCCCGACGCTTTTTAGTAGGACCCGATTAGATATCTTAACTTAAGTAGTTTTAAATTATTGAAAAACAATAGTTACTAGTTTTAAATAGTTTGAAGGAGTATGATTGAATTTAAGTAGAGTAGAACTCGTTTTTATAGTTTTACTTTTAATTTTGCAAGTTAAATTAATCTAATCGTTATTTTTCAGTACAATATGAATTATGTTGAAACAAAGTTACAATTTCTTTTAAAACTAACAGTATTTTTTAAATAGTTTATTACAGTGTAGAAAGTTGAACGTTAATCTTAACGGGATTCCTAAATGTTATGACACATTCAGTAGGTCAGTCTAGTCATTAAGAGTTCAAATAATAGTCGTCTGCAAATGCAGCTGGTGGATATTTAATTACATTGTTTTTATCATCTCTGGGAATCAGGTTAACTTAGTGTGAAATTTTCTGTCTAATGTTGCAGACGTAAACAGTTCGCTTTTATTACAGCGAAAACAATGTTGTGAAATTATAATAAATGTTGTAAATATTGGATAAAAAAATGAGTTATAAGCAAACATTCGATGTCACTGCTTTAGAGGAGATAATACTTTTGCAAATTTAAACGTGAAATTACAAAAAATCCTAATGCAATTGTTATAAAATATATCATATAACAAGTACTATGAGAAAAATATAAAAATACTCATAACTGTCATACAAGCGCGGAATATAGTTTCAATTGGGAGATATATTCTCCGTAACACATGCGAATATCAACCAGAATACAGGTGCGCCTATACATGCGATTTCTTTATAATAAATAACTAGAGGCTCTAAAGTACGAAGCCCTGTTGGTCTCACACAGATTATAAAGTGTCTTTTAAAGATATAGAGTCTAGCGCTAGAGATTTAAAGTCTAGCGCTGGATATGTAAAGTCCAGCGCTGAAGATGTAATGTCTAGCGCTGGAGATGTAAAGTCCAGCGCTGGAGATCTAAAGTCTAGCGCTGAATATGTAAGGTCAAGCGCTGAAGATGTAAAGTCTAGCGCTGGGGATGTAAAGTCTAGCACTGGAGATGTGTAAAATCTAGCGCTGGAGATATGCAAAGTCTAGCGCTGAAGATGTAAAGTCAAGCGCTGCAGATGTAAAACCAAGCGCTGGAGATGTAAAGTCTAGCGCTGAAGATGTACTATCAAGCGCTGGAGATGTAGATGTTAAGTCAAGCGCTGGAGATATAAAGTATAGCGCTGGAGATGTAAAGTCAAGCGCTGGAAATGTAAACTCCAGCGCTGGAGATGTAAAGTCCAGCGCTGGAGATCTAAAGTCCAGCGCTGGATATGTAAAGTCAAGCGCTGTAGATGTAAAGTCTAGCGCTGGGGATGTAAAGTCTAACGCTGGAGATGTGTAATATCTAGCGCTAGAGATATGCAAAGTCTAGCGCTCAAGATGTAAAGTCAAGCGCTGGAGATGTAAAGTTAAACGCTGGAGATCTAGATGTAAAGTCAAGCGCTGGAGATATAAAGTCTAGCGCTGGAGATGTAAAGTCAAGCGCTGGAAATGTAAAGTCCAGCGCTGAAGATGTAAAGTCTAGCGCTGAAGATATAATAAAATTAACGGTATCAATTTTCTTGCACCAGATGCGCATTTCGACAATACATGTATCTTCAGTGATGCTCATGGCCAAAATATTTGAAATCCAAAGCTTATAAAAAAGACGAAGAGCTATAACCTAAAAGGTCAAAAAAGTATAGCCAAATCCGTGAAAGGAATCTGAGCTTTGCATGAGGGAGATACATTCCTTAATTTATAACAATTTCTATAATTTTGTAATAGCAAATTTTAATAAAACATAAAAAATCCGTATTTTCATGCCAGTACCGAAGTACTGGCTATTGGGCTGGTGATACCCTCGGGGACTAATAGTCCATCAGCAGAGGCATCGACCCAGTGGTAGTAATAAAATTAACGGTATCAACTTTCTTGCACCAGATGCGCAATTCGACAATACATGTCTCTTCATCAGTGATGCCCGTGGCCAAAATATTTGAAATTTGAATAATATAAATAAAGGCAATAGTAGTATACCGCTGTTCAAAACTCATAAATCCAGGGACAAAAAGCAAAATCGGGGTAAGAAACTAAAACCGAGGGAAACGCATTAAATATAAGAGGAGAACAACGACATAACACCGAAACGTAACACACACAGAAACGGACCAAGCATCAGACAAAACACCACGGAAAAAGACGAAGAGCTATAATACAAAAGGTCCAAAAAGTATAGCCAAATCCGTATAAAGTGTAGCGCTGAAGATGTAAATTCAAGCGCTGTAGATGTAAAGTCTATCGCTAGAAATGTAAAATCGTGTTTTATAGTGTGTTGCAAATAAGGATGCAAGAAAAGCCTCGGTCACATCTTACCGGATAGCTCGAACGCACGCCTAACGGAAAACCTTTTTTCAATCCGTTCATGTCCGTTAGACGTCCGTTCTTATTCTTAAGACGTCCGTCCATATCCGTTGCATGTCCGTTAAGCGTACGTTTTATCCATCGACGTCCGTTCTGTCCGGTGGAAAATTTAGAGCATATTCAAAACGTTGAACGGACGTCCAACGGATAAAATGTCCGTTGAACGTCCGTTAGGCGTCCGTTTTGTACGGTACTCGTCCGTTTCGTTTCCATTTTGTATACGTTACATGTCCGTTATAGATCTGTTGGTGGTCTGGATGATAAACTCACCAACGGACTTCATCCGGACGTATAACGGATAAAACGGATATTGAACGAATGAGAAACGGACTTCTACCGGACGTTTAACGGATAAAACGGATGATCAACGGATCTGAAACGGATATATGCCAATTGAAATTTTTGCGTCAGAAATGCCAGTTATTGGTATGTCAGATTTCTTAAGGTTCATGAATTCTTATTATTCATAATCAACCTTAAAGTAAGGGCGATTCTTCACAATCAAGCAGCTCTTATTTCAGACGCTGACCTTATGCGGTAATTTGAAGAATAAACCAAAAACAGTTTTTGAATATGTATGCGATGTACATGTATTATTATTGTTGCCTTTTATTTTTCCGTATATACGTATATATTGTTCATACGTTTTATCCGGTACGCTTCCGTTAGGTGTGCGTTTTATGCGGTACTCTTCCGTTGGATGTACGTTCGACATCCGTTCTGTCCGGTACGTTTCCGTTTCTCGTACTTTGCATATCCGGTATGTGTCCGTAAGGCATCCGTTACACGTCCGCTGTATTCGGTCAGTACATCAACGGACTCCCAATTCTGTCAACGGACAACTTTTATTATCATTCGTTAGGCGTCCGTTCGTGCTTCGGTCACACCTTACCGGATAGCACGAACGGACGCCTAACCGATGAAAAAAAAGATGTCCGGACAGAACGGATGTTCAATGTATATACGGATGGTATGCTGCTTTCACGAAAACATACTTTGGGTAGCACTTTACCAAAGAGAATAAGCCTTCTTCAAATCTCTTCGATCACAAACTTAAGTTTTATAAAAATGTCCATGAACCAGAGTTTGAATGGTGTCGAAACTTTCATATTGACTGCTTTATTTGAATGAACGAATCAGTACATTGCTTTAAAATTAATGCACTTATATAATAGAATCGAAGAGTACATCGATAGAGTATGGTTATTAAATTGGGTATGTTGTAAATGTTAGATGAAATTGTCTACGTTTTTTTATTCTTCTGAAATGTTTACTGTTTTCAGAGTGTTTTTTTTTTTGTTTTCTTTTTAGCCATGGCTTAGTCAGTTTATTTTCGACTTGTGGGTTTTTATGTCCTCTGGGTATCCTTTGCCTGTTTTTTAGTTATGATTTTTTTTTAAAGTAAAAGAAATGGCGGATAAATTGTTTATTTTTAAATAAACTGTCACCTATGTCAAATTCAAAACATTGCCAGTGTTTATCTTATGAGAGCACCAAATGATAGACATGTCTACCGAAACAAAAACATATTCCAATAAAATCGTTATAACGATATGATCGATTTTTTAATATGTTGATGCATTATAAGCATTACCAAAATTATTTGATTTCATAATATTAATCCACACATTATGCTATCTTATAATCTTAATGATTTTTATAATATATCTTAAATTATGGTGTACCATAATATTCGTTACGGTGTAATGTAACTAGCACTTTACCAAAGAAAATAAGCCTTCTTCAAAACTCTTCAATCATTAGCTTTAGTTTTTCAAAGATGACCATTAACGAGAGTTTGAATGGTGTCGATAGAGTATGGTTATTAAATGTGGTATTTTGTAGATGATAAATGATAGTTATGGATTAACCGTTTTACAGATGATATCGGATATGTTCTTTATTTCATAACTAAAATCCCCTTTCCTTTTCACGTATATGACATACCGAATTAAAGTATTTACCGGGTTTGTAATAACATGAGCAACACGACGGGTGCCACATGTGGATCAGGATCAGCATACCCTTCCGGAGCACCTGATATCATCCACAGTTTTCGTTGGGGTTCGTGTTGCTCAGTTTTTACCTTTCTACCTTTCTGTGTTGTGTATTGGGTTCTATTATTTGAATGTTTGTCTTTTCTTTTTTAGCCATAGCCTTGTCAGTTTATTTTCGATCTATAAGTTTGACTGTCCCTCTGTAATCTGTCGCCCATCTTTCACAGAGAGTGGTTATATTGTTTTAGTATTTTGTAAGTGCGCCATTTTTGTAAACTTAATAGGTAGTAACATTCGTATATGTAATTTATTATTGTATTAGTTTAAAGCAATTCAATGGGACGTCATATATCTTATATGAATTCACTCGTTTAAACTTAAATTGGAGAAAAACAGTTTCTTACGACAAAACACGATAATACCATATCAACCCGGCTTTTTACTAGTCTGAAATGTTGACCAGGATTCAAGTCTTGCTAGTTCACAAAGTGTCAGTCTGTTGTCTGCTCTCTAGCTGGAGTGTTGTCTCTTTTATATATATTCCCTATTTCGATCTCAATTTTATGTAATTAGACATGACGTCCTACTCGGACATATTATTGTAAATCCGGAGCAATAAGTCATTACTCTCAATAAAAAAATACTACTTAATTCGGAAATTAAGAAATACAGGTGTTATAGTTTTAGAATATTAGTCGAGATAATAGAACAATTTTTAAACCTTTATACAACATTTATCGTAGCTTTTATATTATATTTTATTGTTTGAATCAACTGATTTACAATTCAATGAATTGCGATTAACACGTAGTGATTGATATTTGTTTGGAGTGTTCAAATCTCTATATTATAAATATTTAATATATTCATTTATATTATTCTATATTATATTTTGACTAACAAACTTCGTGTTTTGACTAGTATGATGTGCAAAGAAGTCAACGAATAAATTTGGATAAATAGAAATAGAATTTTTTTTTTCGATTTTAATATTATATATAAACAAACAAAAATAAAAGTCTATTATAAATGTCGTCATGCATAAGTCATCATCCACATTTCATACAGTACTTATATCTTTATTTCCAAAAGATTATTTTGACAGGTTGCACTCCCATTAGTACGTTGTGATATAATTTTAACTAGGCATTAATATTGAGTTCATTCTGCAATGTGTATAAATTTTCATATCAAACGTAAATTATGTCATTTGTTTCTTACCAATTAATCATACTGCTGAACTAAATAATATTGTATTACATGACCTTGCTTCGCATTGAAATAGTTTAGTATTTACAATTTATTTCTTCTGCTGTTTTTATACTTGTATATACATTAATTTTGTGGTTCTTAAGAACCAATATGTTATCTTATTTTTTTAAGAATTTTTTTCTGCAGACATATAGAAGTCAACTGAATTTTGATATGCAACGTGTTATGTAGGAAAATAACAATCATAAATGTCATAGTGCTGTTTCAAATACTCAGGTGTATCTATCATCAAATATTGACCGACGTCGAAATAAATATTTATTGGTAATACATCAAAATGAATATCTAATTTCTACCTGCCTATGTTTATAGATTATGATTTTTTTTTTAAATTCTGTCTTGATGTCTCGATTTTTATTCTAAGATGTAATTTTTATTTACATGTAAGACAACACAAGAAACTTTTCTTTTACAGACACAATTTTAATTTTAAAAGAGGGACGAAAGACACCAAAGGGACAGTCAAACTCGTAAATCTAAAACAAACTGACAACGCCATGGCTAAAAATGAAAAAGACAAACAGAAAAACAATAGTACACATGACACAACATAGAAAACTAAAGAATAAACAACACGAACCCCACCAAAAACTAGGGGTGATCTCAGGTGCTCCGGAAGGGTAAGCAGATCCTGCTCCACATGCGGCACCCGTCGTGTTGCTTATGTGATTACAAATCCGGTAAATAGTATAATTCGGTAGGTCAAATTCATGAAAGGGAAGGGGATTGTAGTTACGACGTAAGGAACATATCCGATATCATTTGTGAAACTAGGATTTGAAAAGAAACATTTCAAATTTGATGGTGACAGAAAAAATACGTTGTATGCATGTGTATTCGAATTAAAGTACCCACCTAACCCAATATGCACAAATACACATAAGCAACATTAAAACGGTCTGCAACATAAACTGAATTTGAAACAATAACAATTGCAAGTAATGAGTTTTTGTGGATCTGACCATTAATTAAATTTCGTCAAATCAAGACATATAAACACGTGAAAGTAATGTGTTTCTATACCTATTGTGTACATAGTCATTTATAATTTATAAAGACGTCTGAAGGATGTGTACTATTTTTTTTATAACATTTCCCCTTGATAAAACTAATGTATTGAAAACGAGGTCAACTGACACACTTATTTTCTACATTTATTTTCTAAAACGCGATTTATTCATTGTTTAAGGAACGATAATACATTTAAGAAAAAGATGGCTTATAAGACGACACGATTTGTCTCCCTTGTACAAAATACTGTCCTAGATAAAAGACATTGAAGACGAAAGCATTTATAATGATGACGTAAGCAAGGCGACGATTGTCGGATGAATATAATCAATAGATGATCATAAAAATAGCATTTTAAGATTAATAAATTACGGAACTTGTTAGCAGTACCCAAAACATTGTTTTTCGGACACATCAAATTTAATTTTTTCATGCATAATTATGAAATTCAATAATATTCAAAATTATGGATACGCATAATATAACTGGAAATATTATTTAATCTCATAATATTATGGATTTTCATAAAGCAGTCAAATTTAGCCAATTCCATAATATTATGGAGTTCGCTAAGTGCCCCGACTGCTTTTGCTTGGATAAATCATAAAAAGAACAGTATTGTTGAAAAGTGTTCAGCCAAGTTTCAGGGTTTTGAGAATTATCACCCTTGAATTTTTTCTATCTTTAAAGAAGAGGTGGTATTGGTGTCCTACCTGCTGTACTAGCTGAATGTTGTTGTTGCTGGTGGTGGTGAAGAGGTCGTTGGAATTGGTATTGAAGATGAAGATGCAGATGGCACTGTAGTGGCTGCTGTCACAATTGCTATGGCTGCTGGGGCCGTGTTTGAAGAAAAATGGGACGGCGTCTGTAAAGCAGGCAATGAAAGTTTATTTACCGGTAATGGGATACGGTTGTTGTACTGGTCCAGGTGTTGATGTCCCTGTAGAATGCGTTAGAAAGGCTTGTGGAATTTTGGGTCGAACTAACCGTGTTGGTTGTAATGGCCTGATTGGAGTTGAGACACTTGAAGGTATGAACGGGTTATGATCAGGAACAGGTCCAGTTGGTTGATCACTGTATTGAGGAGGAAGAGTCCATGGATCTTGGACGAACGGTATTGTGATGTCGTCGCGTTCAGGAATTCTATTTTCGAAACGGTGTTAAAGTACGAATTGCTCCTCTTCTGGAAAAATGTTCAATTGATGAAACGCTGTATCTAGCTTATGGTGTTCTGCTTCTTTACTGTAATTTAGAGGTGTTTTTCCTGCTTTTGTAGGTTTTCCTGTCGCTTTAAACATCCTGCACCATTCTATTGTGTCAAATGTTACTGTGTTTTATAATCCTTGCTAAAGTATTGACGTATGTCACAATGAGGGGGAAACAAACTCACAATCAATTGGTAGATAGGCCGGAATCAGCAACAGGAAAAGCTAGAATACAATAAGTGTTCGAATTTTTTAATGAAGAATAAAGTTAAGACATTACAATATAAGATAATATCAAAGTATTTGTAAATTGAAAACATTAATAAAAATGAAACATACATTTGTAATTATCGATCTAAATTATGTCAATTACCACATGGTAAAATTAAAATTATTTAATGCCCAAAAAGGCGCAAGCCAGGGCCGACCGTGCAAGGGCTGTATAGCCAGTCAAGGTCGTTAAAAACTTCCATAAATTGTATAAAACCGTCTGTTTACCTTATGTAAAGGTTCGAACCACTGGGCCCTGAGTCTCCTTGGCTGAAGAGAACGAAGTAACTTTATATAATTTAATAATGTCTCTCAAAATATCAACAGATATAAATAATATTGCAATAACAATACAAAGTATCAAAGTCACATGAATATTACATTGTAAAATAATTTAAAAGCTCTTATCAAAAATGTAAAATGAATATTAAGTTTCGGCTTCTTAACAAATGGCATTTCTACGCTATGGACTAAGACCTGACCAAATAAAGCAACGAAGAATCACCCTGAGAAATAAAGCACATCGGTTTTATTCAAACTAAGTTGCAGTATCTTATTCAGACATCGGGGTATAATACACCCGTAAGCCCTTAATAATAAAGATAAAAAATGGCGGTTTTATTCAAACCAAATGTCGATTGTGTCTTATAAAGACCTTGGCTTTAATAGAATATCAACTATATATACTAATTACAGGTGAAGAAATCACAACTTTAACCAACCGCGTACTTTGATAAAACTTGTATATAAAGGTGCACTCGAACATATGTTAATCTAAACAACTAATGATTACTACCTAGAAGAAAAGAAAGGCTTTTAATCATTTATCTTATGTACAACACCGAGAACCCTTACTGATTAACCAATAGAAATTGACTACATTTTTTTAGTTTACCCTGGATACGGACATTTGAGCAAAATAATAACAATCAAAATGAATTGTAAATTGAAATCAGCCATCCTACATATAATTCTTAATATATAAAAACCGATTCCGCTACATTCCTCCAACTTAAAAGTCAAATGTTTACATTTGAACATATATATAAAAAAAATAATGAAAGTCACATTTTAAAGTTCGAGTTGGTTTTAACCACCATGCGAGTCTTCCCGTTGATATCAGCAAATGTTGCCACCTTATCGCGTGCGACAAGTAGGAGTCTCAAGTGAATGGGGTGTTGCTTAACATACTCCTCCCGTTTAAAATTTAGGTGTCCTGTACTGGTGACTTCAGAAATACTGTCAGGTGGGACAGTTAATAGCGTGTCTTCAGAAATACTGTCAGGTGGGACAGTTAATAGCGTGTCTTCCGAAATACTGTCAGGTTGGACAATTAATAGCTTGTCTTCCGAAATACTGTCAGACTTCTGAAATAAAGCATGACATACAATTACCCCATTCAATGACACTGGAACAAACTTTATATCACCATCAAAAACAAAGGTATGAAATACATTGATTTTTTATTAATTTTGTTTATTTACAAACCAAAGATTGTTTATAGAATATTGAAAAGTAAATCAACAAAATGTAGTTTTCATCATGTCTATTTCATATCCTTCGACTTTTTATTCAGTTTGTTTGTTGATGTATCTAATACATACATTTGGAATCTGGCGTGTTGCAGTAATATCACTTTTTATGCTTTTTCTCATATTACCATCTTTTTCCATTACTTTGATGGTTCTGTTCACCCAAGGCATCTTAGAAGTGATGACTAAAAAAATCTCTGTTTTCTTCTTCACTTGTAGGTGGAGTTGAGCTGTCATTTTGCAAGCTCAAGCAAAATGCTTTTATCTTCTTCCTGTTAAGACACAAATAATGTCTTTTTCAAAATTGTTTTACACATCTGAAGGATGCAAGTATTTTGCACTATTTCTGCCAAAACGTTAATCGCCATTAATACTGTATTGTATACATAGTACAGGAGGTCCTTTGATTTACTAATGCTGCCATGTAAAATGGTGTGGTAGTGTCAGACCACCATTTTACTGCAATTGGTGTTGTCAGTAAGGCTAGATATTAACTCCATCTGCTTTCTACTGTCCAGATCCATGGTACAGTAGAGGCATGGAATCTGCCTACAATCCACCCATCTCAGATTGGGCATCTTTTCTAATTCGCTTGAGACTTTCATGAAGAGATTTATTTTAAAGAAGTAAAGTTTTATCTCTTTATGAGCAAAAATGTGATCTGTATATGGGAGGGGGTAGGGTATTTATACTTAAATCTTGTGCAAAATAATGCATGTGTATAAAAAGCACTTGTGCAAGTTGTTGTGGTCCTTGAAGTGCTGATTGGGGCCCTTGAGAAGATACAGGTTGTTGTGGTCCTTACAGTGCTGGTTGAGGCTATTAAGGGGTACAGGTAAAGCTAGGAGAAGGGGAGGTAGTGGTGCATTTAAAGCGTTTCCGATGACAGCAATCATCTGTCTAAATATAACACAGATTTTGTATGATTGCAATGAGACAACTATCTACAAATGCTATAACAACAGCTATTATTGTTATTAAATTATACCTTACATCCCCTGAAATTTCGAAATTCATCTTATCAGGGTTTTTTCAAGATTATCATCAAATTGTATCCATGACTGAATATTGAATACTTCAAAGCTGTCAGAATTAGAATTTGTACTTTCTGTAACTGTTCGTTTTTTTTTTTACAATTTTACAACTATGACCAGCACTGTAAAACATGTTGAAAGTTACTTTTAATATACTCCTTTATTGAAAAAAAATGATGAAAATTGTTTTTAAACACCCCCTTTATTTAAATGAGACTTATTGGTTGGAATAATTTGCATAGGTGTAAAACCCTCCTCAACACTAGTACCTGTATCACCCCTTTTACACCTAATTTTATACAAGATGCCAAAGCAAAGAAAAATCAAAACTGAAATTATTTAACATTTAAACAAAATGTTAATGTTACCTTTCTTGTATCACACGTTCCACCATCTCCTATACTTTTCTACCAATCCCGTCCTTCTTTTCCCTCATCGCCTGTATCAGGTTTAACAACCTTAGTAAAATATCCCCTCGATAAAATTACAAAATCATCAACCACAGTTTAGGGGTTGCATGCACTAAAGTGTGATAAATTGTAGCTATATCCTGATCACAGTCTTCCATGCTATCTAAGCCCAATAGCATGGTTAACACCTCTTTTCTGCTTAAATCTAAATTGCATATCTATCATATAACAATCAGTTATATTATAAATAAAAATAAAACAATAGATATAGATATAGGAAATAATTGACACTAATAATTGTTTAAAGATGGAAACTTTTGAAACTAATTGGTTTTTTTTCTATGTAGTAGTAAAACCAAATTTTTAACATATATGGAACGTTAAGTAACTCTCAAATGAATCAATAAATTAATAAAAAATTACACATGAAGATAATATGACTACAAGTGAAGTCTTATAACAGGCTTAATTTGTCTTTGTGATCTACTCAATACTGGCATCACATTGACAGCTGGTAGATTCTGGGGAAGTATTTGTTGATTTTGAGCAAGCAATGGAGCAATGGGTTGGTTTTGACAACTTATTATCTTGTGCAACAGGAGGGTTTCCTAGTCGGTCTAGTAAATTTTGCAGTCTTTGTCTAAATGTTTTGATAATTTCAATTATACCTACTACAATCGTCACCGCAGCCAATAACAATTCTGAAAAAACTTAATAATCTGCTAAAAATGATATCTGAGGTTTCATCTAATGATATTGAATGTTTTCCATTTGAAATTGTTCAGTAATAAATTTCCTTTTCTTTTGACATTTAATTATTATTAGCGTTGAAGTGCTCAAAAGGATAATTATCGCTGAAAAATAAGAAGAATGTCAAAAAAGAATGACTCGCACATTTTGATTATATCTTGTGACAGAAAAAGAAAACAAATAATGTGAATACTAGTTTTTTGTAAGGCACAATACAACATAATTTCAAAGGATAAAACGAGAACAATTGAAAAGGAAAAAAAGAGATACAGATATTTATTTTGAATTCTAATATGACTTGATTCTTTAGCTTTGTAAAGAAACCATACTTTATTATACAATTAAATTAGTTTGCACATGCGTATATTGACTACGGCAGAAAAATGAATTTCGTCAAATTTAATGCATTTAATGTATTTTCTTAAATTAAAACACTTTCAAAAACTAAAATGATACACATTTTGTTACTAATACTTTTACAATGACAACAATGTGTTACAATTCGTAGTTGACTTATTTGACCTAGATACCGCAATCGCTCTGGCAAAAATAATCACGAATATAATGCCTAACCATGTTAAAACTACAATTAAGTATAGCTGGCATCAATTATTTCTTAACTAACTTTTCTTCTCAGTATTTTATTTTGTAATTATATTTTCCTTCTCTGTTTTTTTTTATCTTTCAATAATTCAATTTTGTTTAAATTGTTTATTTGTTTTTGAATAGTATTTCTTTTTTTTCTTCTTTCGCTTAATGTATTTATCATCATACATGAACTTTAATTTTGTTCACAATTCGGTTTAATACCTACTTTCTGAAATTCTTGGTGCTTGTGTATGATTTTCCTTATTAGTGATTTTTTTTTTGAACATTTACTTCAGATGTATATATATATATATATATATAAGTCTGAAAATTACACCAAACAGTGTTAGAGTTAGATTGTATACTGACAAATTTTTGTCCGTCCCTCAGCGGGATTCGAACTCACACCTTTGATACACTACAGCACCAATCGCTTAGCCTCATGTCCAGCGCTCTAGACCACTCGACCACATCCGCTATATAAAAAATATAACTTCAATAGTCGTAGTGTTACCTTGTCACGGAAGGTGAATCTAGAGATAGACATGAGACACGTGTTTTTTTAAGCGTGTGTAGATGTTATATTATTATTTTCATACACAATGTATTTATTATTTGTCAGCAATCTAACTCAACAATTTTTATATATCATATAGGATCATGATTCATTTCATTATACAGTCACTAGAAATAAGTATATTTTACAAACAAGTCTAAACAAGTGACAAACCATACAATATACATGTCCACTGGATCTAAGAGTGATATAGATACAAGGTTAATGCAAATATTTATATAAGTCTGAAAATTACACCAAACAGTGTTAGAGTTAGATTTTATACTGACAAATTTTTGTCCGTCCCTCAGCGGGATTCGAACTCACACCTTTGATACACTACAGCACCAATCGCTTAGCCTCATGTCCAGCGCTCTAGACCACTCGACCACATCCGCTATATAAAAAATATAACTTCAATAGTCGTAGTGTTACCTTGTCACGGAAGGTGAATCTAGAGATAGACATGAGACACGTGTTTTTTTAAGCGTGTGTAGATGTTATATTATTATTTTCATACACAATGTATTTATTATTTGTCAGCAATCTAACTCAACAATTTTTATATATCATATAGGATCATGATTCATATATATATATATATATATTCTATCAAACTTACCACATAAAAGTGGGAATGACTCAACATTCCAAATTAGTAATGATGGTAAAAGCAGTCTGAAAAAATAATATAAAGCAATAATTTTAAATCATTACTCTATATTAAAGTTATGTTAAGTTAACCACAATTTTTATATTTTTTTTATTTTACAAATAAGAACATGAATATGAGTGTTAATGTTGGATTGGTCAATTATACATACCATATTTGTGGATTCAGTAGACATGGAGTAAACGGTTGTGGAGGCAGGCATACTTGTCTCAATAGCATCCATGGTTGTTGAGGCAGCCATAGTTGACTTGAAGGTTGTTGTGGGTTGGATCATAGATTTTACTGTTGATGTTGACTTGAAGGTTGTTGTGGGTTGGATCATAGATTTCACTGTTGATGTTGACTTGGGCTGGGAAAAAAACAACGATAAGCATTTACAGTTACTTTAGATATAAAATATTGTCAAGTTACTCTCCAAAGCTTGTCTGAATATTTTGAACATCCATGAAGGATTATTTTAACTTATTTGTGATACTTGAATGAAAAGTTGTCTCATCGGCATTCATACTACATATATTTTTTTATATGTAAAGTACCTATGTTTTCACAACCCATATATATATATAATTCCATAAGGAAACTTGTCTCACAATCTAATTTTGCTCTCCATTTAAGTGTTGTCTCAACATGTTCAAACAGTGCTTCTATTGCTTCTATTCAGTGGTTGTCAACACCGAAACTTTTTGTTATACATTTGATGGGATCGTCACGATCAATTGTATCTAAGAATTCTTCGGTAAATCCATGTAACTCTTCAACATTTGCAGAATTTTAAAACTATGATACTACATAAGGGGATTTAAAGTTTTGAAATTAGTAAATTTAGAGGATTAATCTTGAACATGAGTAACGTTGTGAAATATTATCGGTCATTGTTGTAGGAAATTTGGGTATTTATTAGTATTGGAATTATTTGGTTGAATGTTATCTCATAGAAATATACTCTCATTTTAAATATGGAAATTAGGAGCACATGTTATTCATGTTGACTTGTACATTACTTACACAAACATGTTTACCCAAAACGACTATAGTGTTTGGTGGTGTAACAAAATTCTGGCACAGCACCTACCCATCTGTTATAAGAACAGTTTTCAAACGTCTACCAATAATTGAAATGTATGTGTCAGGGGATATTGTATTATAGCATAGTATCTTGACTGTAGTATATTCCTCAGAATCGAACATGTAGTGTTTTTTTCCAACTACACAATCCATTTTTTCCACCACAAAGTGATATCAGCAAATGTTGCCACCTTATCACGTGCGACAAGTACATAAGGAGTCTCAAGTTCATTCAAGTGAATGGGGTGTTGCTTAACATACTCCTCCCGTTGTCGTTGTGTCATTTCCGTATTATAAGGGACTCGTAATACACCTCCCCGACTTCGACTACTTCTTCAACTACTTGTTCATCCACAAAGTCGGCGGGGGTTACACCAGTAATGCTGCAATCGGCTTCTACTACTGCTTCTGCTTTACTACACTGATTCGGACGAACATACTTCGACAGGACCGCAGTTCCAGGTTACTTTTACTGAGTGTTAATGATGATTACGCCGACAACTGACTTCATGAATTGATCATAACAAAAAAGAAACAATTAACAACTTACCTTACAAGGGATGCCGGCTATTGTAACCAATACTTCTGGATTGTTGGTTGTTATGTCCTCGCACCGAACAGATCCTGAGTGAATAATAATCCTTTTTAAGTGTTTAGCATTATCTACAAAAAGCGTGTCCCTCACCACTATAAGAACATCTCAGTATCCCTTCTTGACTTTCACAAATGTTTGTGATAGGAATAACTTTACTTAAAACACCAACAACAACACATAATAAAATTACAACTTTGATAAACATTCTGCTTTTTTCACGACTTCCAAGATGGCGGTGACTATATCAGTTTCGGGTGGAAGCGTGTTTTTTTTCCTGGAAAAAATAGTAAAAATTTTTTTTTTTTTTTTTTCTTGTACTCTCTGTTTACCAATTCAAATAAAATATAACTAGAAACGATTCAATAAAGAATTATGATGGTATAGTCATTTAGTAATCTATGGATGTTTCATCTTTTGTTGACTTAGACGTTTATTTTTAAATACATTACAAGAAAATAGTAACTCAATTACCCTCAAACATTCTTTTTAAATACATTACAAAAAAATAGTAACTCAATTACCCTCAAACATTCTAACGAATACTATATACAATAAAATGTTTTTCAAGTTTATCCAGTTTACTATCCATTAAACAATCATGTCTATGTTGTGATCCATGTTCAACGTTGCATTACTGGCAAATCTTCTTTGATAATTGTTGCACCATTTCATCCAATAATTCAGCAAAAGAAAACAGTAATATAGTTGAAAGTAGTCTTTGTTCCATATAGATTTTAATTGTCACCATTGTACTTTTAGTGTGCGTCTATAAATGAATGGAGAAATAAGATGCTTTCTTTAAGATTACACAGTTTCGTCCAATTTTCTTTAGTGATCAGAATCTTTTCCCCTTTAACAACAAGCTGTTATCGGGTATGGTTTCTAATATTCTTCAACACCACTTTTGTCGTTTTATCAATTAAACACTCAATCTGTTTCTTGAATAACTCAGTATGCAAGTGATCAAAGTCACAACCGTACAGCTCCTTAGATACATCAGCCAGTGTAGTTGATATAATTGTGTGCCTTTATAGTATTGGTAGCGGCTTAAATTGTTCATGATGATTCATAAAGAGATAAACGAACGTATGGTGAACGTTTCAGTCACGTGGTGGGAACGATGGTTACTCAGATATTTGTTTTCCTCCCTTTCTTTTATGTGAATCTCGTTTATATTTAATTGATAGACAGGTTTGGTATAATGTAACCAGTACAACCACTTAATAAACTAACCCATAGTTGTATACTCCCATTTTGTGTTGATAAATTAACAACTGCCGAAATAACAATTATGAAAACTATTATCATATGACAAAAATACACGATCTCTCCTTTTGGTACACCCCGTCTGAAAAAAAACACCACTTTGTTTGAGGGTTTTCTGTGCTCATTCTCTCAAACAGTTTAACTTAAATGATTTTTTTTCATATACACAAAAATATGTATATCTATTTTATAGGAGAATTTCAATTAAGAAGGTGTAATGTTCAGTTTTCAATATGAAAACTTTTGATATCAAAATTCTGGTTAAGTTGAAATACTGTGCTTTTACCAATTGAAAGTGATAAAATATATACATGATATAACCTAGATTTCTTTTCTTCGAAAATAAACGAGTTGTGAACCTATTATAGATATTTGTGGGAGAAGAAAATCGAACTGATCATGTGCAACAATAGAAGACTCTTTTTGAATGATTTGTTGGTCCTAAAAAAGACATCAATGATTACAAAGTCAAACCTGATAAAACAACAATTATATTCCGTAATCGTAAATAAATCACACTTATAAAGGTAAGATGATTAGAAGTCTTTGGTGCTTTAATGTTTAATTCAAGGAGGGTAACTATGGTGTACGACGAATTTATTGTTATTGGACATAGAATTTGTGTACTTTTTATGGAGAAGTCGGTTTTGACTAACAGTCCTGCAGAAGAAAATTAGTATTTATTAATAATTTTTTTTATATTTTATCATTATCAATTTTTTTTCTCCAGAGACTTATGAATCCACGAAAATTTATTTCTATAAAATTTTTAAAATTTCTTCGTTAAATGGCATGCACGTCTCGTCGTTTTTGATTTGCGGATTTGACGGGGACGGATGCAGTTGACTGGATACCAGACCTGCCGCGCATGTGAAATAAATAAACAAATGAAATGATTAAAAGAGTTTTACTTGCTTTTGAAACTGCTCGCACAGTTCCGTCAATTCTTTCACATTGACCATCCTCACCAGGTCGCAATATTCCACAAACGACACCGTGAAAGTTTTCTAAACGCTTGAACCCGTCTTTCCCGCCGGGCCTTTGAGATGGACATAGGTCACGCCCCTGTAGTTGTTGATTTGAACCGTCTTTGACAATCTAAAGGATCCAGTTACTCGTATCAAATTCTCACCATCCTTGATTGTGACCAATCCTCGTTGTTGGGAAGACATAATTTCTGTGAAGAGAAGACATTGTACGTCAAATATTAAATAATACTATTTACCAACAACCTCGCTCTTTTTGTTTTTAAGTCAGAAACAGGGTTGAGAATCTCCGAAAATCATGAATCCGGGAAGAACATAAACACTCGTATAAACCATCTTATTTAACTTGTGTTTAGAAAAATTAATTGGAAAATGTACCATGTCAAAGAAAGATTTGAATTGTGAGAATGCGTGTGAACTACACTTCTGTAATTAAGAAGTCCGATATTCACTTTTAAAAAAAACATGAACAAATCGATTTTGTATAGCTAAGCTGCGAAATAAAAAAACTAACTAAGCTTGGTTTAGCAAGATGTTGGATGAAACTGTATGATCGGCAGATAACAAGTAATTGATAGACTGTTCGTGTTTTTATGACTTGATCATACCTCTAGGGTTTCAGAAATTGTCCGGTTACCTTTAAATATAAACACAAAGTTCTGTTCAGTTGGAATTAATAGATCTATTTTGTTTATTATAATACAATAATAAAAACAAATTAAAATAGTAATAATTAACAAATACAATAAAGTTGTAAATAAATCAAATGACATTGAACAATTTAAATTTTCCGTTAAGTTGATAAAATTAAACGAGTACATTGTTTCTATTTTCGGATTACAGTTTTCACTTATTTCACAAAGTTCACAATTCACATTTTATTTTCTCTGAAATGTTTCTCGTATCATAGTAAAAATTATTGTTTATATATATTGTTCATTCCCTGAAAATAGATTACGAATTAAATGAGGTAATTGAAATCCAGGACGTCTGTATATTTGATGAAGGCCCAACAATAGGAGATTGTCTTAAAAAGAAAAGTTCGAATTTCAACATCCTCCATTTCATCAATGTCTTGTATGTTTTTTAACCTATTTACAAGATGGGATGGTACTGGTTCTTGCCTATGCTGTTGTCGAAGACAAATAAGGCATCCGCATGCTTTGTTTAAACAAGCAAAAACGCAATAGACCACTTTCGAGTTCATCCGTCACCGGAAAAAACTCGTCAATTATACGCGCCTTTATCACCGTCATTTTTGCGTTTAGGGGCGTCGTCACTTCCTTCCAATGTTGAGCGAGTGGTTGGAAAACTATAATTCTATATTGTACGAATTATTCGGCAAATTGAATTCTCAAAATTGACAATCAACACTGCTGTCATTAGGGAATTGTCAGAAAGTACCTACAGAGCAACCGTTATTTCTAGGTTATCCTGCACAAAGACGATCACTAAGACGCTTGATGAACGTAAATAGTGCAGGGATACAGGCGAGCCCCTCTATCTGGTAAGTGACGTCATAAAGGCGTGCATAATTGACGAGTTTTTGCCGGTGACGGATGAACTCGAAAGTGGTCTATTCCTTCCTCTTGTACTGCCGCGACAGCACATTATTATCATTAAGGTGGAGGATGTTGTTACTATCACTTTAAAGAAAGGGGGGAAATGTATTACTTTTAAAATCTGATATGATTGAGACAGCTATGTTAACCAATAAGTTTCTTCTCAGGATATTAAGGAGAAAAAATTAATTGACTGGATATTATTACATGGAACTCAGTAGTAGTATATGATTACTTAACACCCATGACTTGTTGATAAGGAACTGCTAACCTTTCCTTAAAGAACTTCAGTTATAAGTTTTTAAGGTTATATTCCAATTTTGTTAATTCAAAAGCAGTACTTTTATATAAAAAAAAAGTAGGAACATTTAGGAATCTGTATACAAAACACACTACGTATAAATGCTAAAAGAAATTTAATTTACAATTAGAATTCAAATGTTTATTGATTCTCAATATTCTGTGGCCCAAGATCTCGGACAATCCACTGGCAATGTTCAGCCAACGGAGGCACATCCTTTTGGCTTTGATTGCCAATTGTCCTTTTCTGTAGAACCTTAAACTGGCCTTGGAACAAACATTTTTGTATGCATTGTCCAATTTTGACTTAATGTCCTTAAATTTACTGGACTGCCAGAATGGTTGACGAGTTATGAACCCATCCTGGCCATTCTCCTCATCTAAAGACATATATGCAGGCTTCATGACCTCCATGATCTTTGCTTTCTTGTAACACCAAGCTCCATTTTCCCTAGAGCACAGAGTCTCCGTTTTCCTTTCTGAAAAGAAAAACATTTATGGTTATATTATTATTGTTCAATGTTCTGTATCTTATTATTTCTAAGTTAACTTTCTCCACCGGCATAAACAGGAATTAATACTGTAAAGGTTCTAGTTAGGTAGTAATATTGAAGGTTCATTGTATGTTGAGGATTGTTATGCCCAACCTACGATAGTAGAGGGGCATTATGTTTTCTGGTCTGTGCGTCCGTTCGTCCGTCCGTCTGTCTGTCTGTTCGTCCGTCTGTCCCGCTCCAGGTTAAAGTTTTTGGTCAAGGTAGTTTTTGATGAAGTTGAAGTCCAATCGACTTCAAACTTAGTACACATGTTCCCTATGATATGATCTTTCTAATTTTAATGCCAAATTAGAGTTTTTACCCCAATTTCACGGTCCACTGAACATGGAAAATGATAGTGCGAGTGGGGCATTCGTGTACTGAGGACACATTCTTGTTTTAATAATATGTTACAGAGGCAAAAATTTAAGACAATTACAATTAAGTCTGGGAAGAATAAAAAAAATGGGCCTCGGAAAATGGTTTTAAATCTCACTTTGTACGGTAACCCAACTAAAATGATTAATGAAACAAAATTTCTTGGGTAAATTTTCGATATAAAGTTAACCTTTCTACCCCATATCAAAATGTTAAAATCGAGATGTTTAACCTTTCTACCCCATATCAAAATGTTAAAATCGAGATGTTTAAAAGCATTGATATTAAAAAATTACCGACTGAGGTGCTGATCGCAATATTTTACTTAATTTATATAGATCTCTAGTTAGATCTGAACTAGATTATGGATCTGAAAGGAAGTCATACATACAGATTCTCAATGATGTGCATCACTAGGGTTTGTATTGCGACAATTGTTACCGTGTTTTGTAATCCGTGCTAAAGTATTGACGTATGTCACAATAAGGGGGAAACAAACTCACAATCAATTGGTAGATAGGCCGGAATCAGCAACAGGAAAAGCTAGAATACAATAAGTGTTCGAATTGAACACAAATTGTAAACCTAGGCTTTTATAGACTTTATTGTAATTACTGATTATCAAATTATCTTTGATGTCTTGACCACTGCTAATAGAATTTCGAAGGATGGCCAAAACAACCAGATGTTTACGATAATTGTTTAATTATTATTAATCTTATGTGTGTACAATACTTGATTATCAAGAAACAAGAAACTAATTAACCTTATGTCGCATCTGCTATTTGTCTTAGAATACATTATTAGATTTTCATTATGATAGAAATTGTTATAAATTTGTTTATCTTTAACTTGTACTGACCAATAAGTTATGTAACAGTCTTTGTGGAATTGAGAAACTCAATTTCCATTCTTAATAACAGCATATTGATACCAATAATCTATATTAATATCAGGAATAGTTAGATGAATAGTTTACAACCTAGTTTGTCCAAAAGTCATGTCAAATCTACTTTCATAATTTAAAGCATCAACAATCTATACCTTATATTCATAAATGAAACAATAGCAATATAAAACACAATTTTACATTACAATAATTGCCCTCCCTTTAAAAGATGATTGTTCCACCAATCATATATTAAAATATTATACATACATATATTGAAAAAAAAAATATTACATATAATAGGAATAATATATATATATTTTTTTATTTGTGTTTTTTTTTTTTTTTTTTTTTTTTTTTTTTTTTTTCCTCTTCTTGTTATGATACAATGGTATAATGAGAATATAATAAGTCATACGATATAAACATGAGATATTAACATGAGTAATACAATATATTAAAAAAAATACACAATCATTATGAACAATAAAAGGCCTTTTTTATTTACAATTGTACATAGTAATTTTTTTTTATGATCCTTGATTAAATGAACATTTTAAAACAAACGATTATCGTTATGTAAATGCTATTCAAGCAAGGTCAATATACATGTATTTTATGATGTTTTTGCAAAGTTAATTAACTTTCCTCGCATTGCAAAGCAAGGAACATAATTTTCCTCATGAAAAGGTGCTTCTTGGTCATACCAGGATAAATTATGTCTGAATTTTGTACATTGAAGGCAACGGCACCGAGCTAAAATTTTAACTTTATATTCATGCAAGCATTTTGCGTTTCTATACGCACGCTTGAATTTATTGTAGGAAATTAGAGGATCACTTAATAATGATAATGGAAGTCTACCTCTTATTGCCCAATCTTTTGCAATATTTGGGAAATGTAAAATCAATAAACAATGAATAAACGGTAAGATCAATTGGATATTATGGATAGATATATGAGGAAATGGTAATAATTGTTTAAAATTGTCCTCAGATATGTTCAGAAAAGAAACTAGTTTAACAATTTTAATTAAAATATCTCTATCGAGAGGAATATTCAAATTATGTGTTACCTTTTCTCTAAGCGTTTGAAATGCAGAAAGATCAAATAAAGATAAGTCTACTTCTTTCTCATTAAAGCGTTCTAAAGCTTTAAAATATTCCGACAAACTAATAAACGTATTATCTTCTTGAGATAAAAGTATTGTTCCATTTTTAAACTTACAGATGATTTCCATTTTGATTAATGGTAATAACTATTGGCATTTGCTATGTATGATTGTTTTAATTCATGAAAATAATCAATGTGCAAGTGTATACGAGGTGGTAATTTAGGGATATATATACTTGGATTATTAGAAATGGTATCTAAACAAAAAGATTGCAAACTTGAAGATTCAAAAGGGTCAAAATCATATGATAATAAATATTGTATACTTTGGAGATAATCAATATCGAAGTGATTATTTGATAACTTATTCCAAATTTGTGATGGCGAAAATTTTTCAACGTCTTGTAAATCTGTGGAACCTGGGAAATAGAAAAATACGAATTAGTATAATGATGGATATAAGTTTGTCATTTGATTTGTTGATTTATTGACGCTCTCAATTTTAGTATCTATATGTGGGTTTTCAATGGGGTACTTAATATTATGATGTAATAATATTATATAAACTGAGAATGGATGTTTGAGTATTGACCTTAATGCACAAGCTTGAAAAATATTAAGTTTAATTGTATCAGGTATGACAATTGATTGTAGAGTATTTTTGTTCTTGATTATAAAATTGGGATAAGAGACGTGCAATTTAGGTCTGAGGTAATTAACAACTGATAAATTGTCAATTATGGTTGGATATTGAATGTCCCAAAATATTGGACATAAAGGCATTGATATAATTGGAATGCAGATACATTGGAATCCAGTAGTAATTTCTAAACATAATTTTGTATGCATATTAGAGCGTTTGATAGATTTATATATCAAAACAATGATTAATAAAAAGGATAAAAATGAAAATGCAAAAATGCCGTGGTCCCATTTTAAATTTGAATCTAAGACGTTTATCCAAGAAGAAGATGTTGTTGTTGTGGGGGATTCAAATTCAAAATTTGGAATAGTGGTAGCTGATGTTTGAACAGGTTGATACAAAGCAATTGCAGCTGCTATAATTTTGAATTTATAAAATAGCCAAATTAAAACAACTGTATTTATTGATGTGATAATTATAGAAACTAAGGACAATATGTCATTTGTAGTTGGCCATTGTTGAAAGTCGAGATCTATTTGTCCATCAACCATAGAATCAGCCAAAGTAGAATATATAATATTTTGACTTTTAACTCTTTGAACTAATTTATTAAGACTAAGATGATAATTTTCATCTTTGGCAAATATGTGGTTCATTTTGTTTTTGTAAATATTAAATTCTGGTAAAGAGACAGTAATGGGATTAGTAAAAGTTGTGTTAGCAAGAATATTTGAAAGTTTCTTATCATCAAAGAAATGTTGCAAAATTGCTAAATTAACTGGATGTAGTTTGGTAAAATCATTTATTTCATCTTCACACAGTGCTATTTTGCTTGTGAAATTAGAAGGGTTTGACAGTAAAATACAATGACAAGGAATTTTAAATACACAAAAGGAACAACCAGGAACCGTTGTATTTTGAGAATTGCATTTTAAATACAACGTTTTAAGTCTATATATCAAAACAGAATCATCAGATATTTGTTCAATATGTGGTGATATTGAATTGGGCAAAACTTTAAAATCACAAGAGGATTTTATATTGGGTTTATCATTGTTAAAAATATGAAAAGCACATTCGATTGATTTTGATGATTTAAACAAGGGAACAAAATTGCAATTTTTTGGATTAGAACTTTCACATGTACTTATTTGTTCAGAAGTAAGAGTTGTATAATAATTACGGTCATTGGTTATAATGATATATTGAGGTAAATTGATAAGTTTAGTAGAATGTAAAGTTTTGTTGGTTATTTCTACGGGAAATGATTTTATTTTATATGTTTCAAAGATTTTGCCATGGGTGGTTAATGGAAACTGAACAGCCAAATATAATTTTGTATCATTTTGCAAAACAACATATTTAGCATAATTGTAATAATAATGAGGATTTTTAGTTAAGATTTTGTATCCTGTATAATTGGTATTCAAAATATATTGAACATCAAATATCGTCTGCTGGATAACTTCAGGCTTGAGAAGTAGAGGAGATAGTTTACCTTCAAGTAAACTTACTACAGATGTTTTCAAATCAATAATATAATTTTGAACGGTATTTGTATCTTGAGTTTGATCAGTTAATATTTGAAAATAATCAGTATAATGTTTATCAAGATTTTGAAAATCCCTTTGAATAAGAGTATTTAAAAAACTAAAAGCTTGGTGGTTTTGTTTTATAGCTTTCATTGCATTGTCTAATCTATTTTCAGTTTGGGTAACAAAAGATGTTAAACTTCCTCCATATTGTTTTAAATGGACATCTATGAGAAAACCATGCAGATGGTGCTCCATGCAAAGTTGTTTGATTTTGATGAAACTTTGCTGACATGTTCAGGTTGACCTCATATGAAAGTCATGCAAGTTTGAAGCCCTTACACTGCTGGTAACCATGGCAACGATAGGGATTTAGGGTATTTTCGAGTTTATTTATAGATGCATTTACTGAAATGCATAGATTTCATAAATTTCTAAATAGAAATAAATACTATAATACTTCTGAGTGTTTAAATACTTTAATAGCACAGATAGGATGTGTATGAAGTATAAATCACATAATTTTATTAAACATAATGATATATATAGAAAATAAGGGTGTGGCAAAACACATAAAATGATAAAAAATATGGCCTTTTCATCAAATCACACTAAAACAGTCACTACAGCCCAAAAGTCGCTTTAATTTACCCTAAATTTCAGAAATGCTTTCCATTTTCTTTGGTTCAAAATATTTTGAAGGGATTTCGGTTGCAAATTAATTTTATAGATTTTATTGATCATTTAGATAGCCTCCCCCCTTTTTTTTGTATTTTCGCAATAAATTGAGGAATGTCTCATATTTTAATGAAACCAAGCATTCAAAAATAAATACTTGAATTATACAGATTGTAACATGCAATATAGGTTAATCAAATAGAAAATTGGATTTTTGTGTCACAAACAATAGTAAGCATTAGGCTTAAAAAAGGGGGGGAGCTGCCAAAGACAATTTTTTTTTGGTATTTTTTTTTATTCCAAATTCCTTTAGTTCACTTGTCCCTATTACTTTAAAGAGTAAAATCCATTCATTTCTTCCTAGTAATCCCATTTTTGGTTAATGCAGCTTGCTAATTACTAAAGTTGTATTCTGGTTACTGAAAAATGATATGAAATTCAATGTCAAGTTCATCATATTGAAAAATCTAAAGTATTGACATTCAGAAGTTGTGTCTGACAGGTAAACAAAATTAAGACACGTTGCAACCTTTTACTTGCATGCTGGTTACCATATAAGTCATTTTGATCATGAGTACCTGAGACAGTGTGGATAAAACCTGAATTTCTATTGTACAAAGGGAGATAATCCAATAAAAATGCTGATTTTTAAAACCTTAAAATTGCATGTACATATTAATTTAAACTAACATACACTTCATCAATTTAATAAAATATAAACATATCTCTATTTGGTTATCTGGAGAGAGAGTTAATAGTGCATTTGAGCATATACTATTGGTTTGCTTTTGTTGTAGTACTTTCTAAAATTCTCCTAAAAAATGTCTAAATTTATAAATTCTCTTTTAGCATTGATAAATTTTTAAATATCTCAATCTGTATAAATGATCATAAATGTTATTTTTTTTTATAGCATTAGTATTATATTTAACAATCAATGAAGATGATACAATAACACTAAATGGTGTTTACATGCATGAATAAGATTATTATAAACATACATAAAAGTTAATTCGAATTGACTTAGCAGCACAAGACAATTGTTGCATAAGGTATGGAATTTAGGGAAGTATTAAACTGTTTCCATACTATCTTATAAGAATTTATATACATGTAACTACATGAACTATGAAAGGTAATTTACTAATAATTCAATCAATAAAACTAGTTAGTCAATCTAAGAAACAATTTCTGACAAATGAAAATATTATTATGTTTATCAAATGGCCAAGTACATTCGTAATCTTCTTTATTGTCTTCAATACTGATGACCTTTTAATACAGAAGTAATTTTAGACTTCTTATTCGCTGATGAGAAAGCCTTGCTGATGGTGAGACAGTGAGAACATTCTATTTCCTAGCAAATATCTCTCTCTTCTCATTTGTGTTGCAACTGTGTGTTGACTTGGTGGTTTTCAAGACTTCAGCGAGATTCACATTGCCGTTTTTTTCCTTTTTTTTCAAAGCATATGAGTTCCATTTCAATTTATTTCTATTTGAGCTTGGAATTTTTTACCATCAACAGGAAAATTCAAAGACAGATCAGAGCCTTGTTCAAGTATCAGTAATATTATCTAAGTTTTTCGTCATCATAAACATGTTTATCAACAAAAATGTGTCTCAGCAATCAGTCTTCTTTCATGAACTCCAGTTATTTTTGGATCACCAAATGTCTGTAAAAAATAATAAAAAAACAATTGTTATCCATTAAATGATTGAAATTTCCTAAAAAGAAATTAATTATTACCTTGGTCTTAGTGTAAAATGTTTTTCCATTATCACAACTCTGACATTCCAGTACATAGAATAAGAAATAAAGTATACTAGCTAAAAATGGACCTAAATTTGATTTTTTTCTTATTCCAAGCTGCAGCAAACTTAATTTTTATGAAGTTAATTTTGCAGATTTCATCTTGTATTTATGACATTATGACAATACAAAAATAGGGAGATGAGTATTGATTGCAAATGAGACAAATATCCACAAAAGTTCAAATGAAACGAATGTAATGCCTCTGTACAACCTTCGACAAGAAGAATAAAACAGCTCAAGGGTACATTCTATTACAAATGCAGAGATTGCACCTTCATCAGGTGTGTGTGTGGGGGGGGGGGGGGACACTATATAGACACTACATTCAAACTTGATTCACATGATCCAGTTCAGAATTTGGATTGTGATGAATTATTAGACACATCATACATGTAGGTTTCTGACACAGCATAGATGTGGTAAAAGAACTGATGATTTTGAAATTGGATTTGTGCCAATATCCAAAATCTAAAGTCTAAAAGACATGATTAGATTTATCATATCAAAGAACCCCATATATGCAATTTTTTTAATGAATTTAAACAAATTTTAAGTTTGGACCCCTATTTGAATCAACTTGAAAACTGAGCCCAAATCATAAATCTAAACATGCTAAATGCCTGACAACATTTAGCATAGAAAAAAAACCTTCAATAATATTTTAATAAACGAACAAAGTTTTTTTTTGCCCCCGTGACCTTTTTTGCAATTTGAAAACGAATATTAACAATCTAAACATATAAGAAGTATTTAACCCAAAAAAGTACAATACACCATTTAATTTTGCACAATATCAAAGAACACCAATTATTCAATTGTTTTATGAAATCAAGTTTAAATTTGGACCCTTTTGACCCTTTAGCTGATATAGACCAATTTAAAAACAAGCCAAAACATTTGAAATTGGTAAAACAATAAGCATTGGAAACAAATATATAATTAATTTTACAGCTAATTTTCTAAGGCATGTAAATCTAAGACTTCGGTTAGCTTGCATGGTTTGTTTGTATATTGTACAATTGCAATTGACATAACGTCTAATCAAATTTAAAAGTACTCCATAAAGGTTCAAATATGCCTATATTTATTGTTTGAAGACATCAACCTTAATTACTAAGCTTGAATCAATATTTATACAAACAGAGCAAGCAAACCTACCAAACTTTTACTCTACACGCATTAGGAAAATAGCTGTAATAATGGTAAAAGTGTTTTTTCAAAAAATTAAAAATACAAATGTAGTCTTCAGGTTTATCATAAATGCATGTATACTATAAATGAGGATCTCAGTGTCAAGCTGACAAGAACACATATTTTTTCTAGGTTTAATTCTTATAAAGAGAACAATTCCAATGATGAGTAATGAAAATTTTGTTGTGTAAATTGTACTGATATGGCCCTTAATTGATCATAAAATAATAATTTGAGTGTTCTGTGTGTTATTTTTACTTTTTGTTTACCAGATTTACTTTTTGTTTACCAGATTAAACTTTTAAAATTGAAGGGTTAATCTAATTTATTGATTATTTATCATGTTTTTACAATAAAAAATGTAACTGGTCAATTTCCAATTTCTATATTATATGATTATATTTCACAAATAATGCCACAACACAGGTCTTATTTGCTGTCTATTTAGTAGTCTCTTGTTATGACTTGTTTGATTCATTTTTTTTTTATCAATTATATCATATATTTACCTATATGATCTCCTATCATATCTGCTTTCATTTTAACATTATTTTTGTGCTTTTCCATCTTCAACATTAACCTGTTGATAAGAAATAAAATATTGTATATTTGTACATTTGCATGATCAGTACAGTGAGTTACATCTACATGTACATTGTACATTAAGTTGGCTTAACATAATGCATTGGTTCATTGAAAAAAAAGTTTTGTAGATATGATAATTTATTTGTGTAAATGTCATAAATGCTATGATATCAATCATATCATCAAGTAATTTATTTCTTCAGTATTGTTGTTTTGAATTTGTTTTATCTGAGTAATCTGTAATGTTATAATCTCATGTTGCCCCTTCTGGGCCCTTTAATTTGGAATACATTTGTAAGCATATTCTATTCAGATTCTATTTTCGTAACGATAAAAGTAAAGACATGTACAAGTTCTCTTTCCATGTTTATAACTGTGATACATGACCTGCACTAAGGAAATGTAAAGAAAAAGTCTCACAGTAACCAACTTTTAGAGAGAAAAAAAAATAAGCTCATAGTCTGTAAAACATTTTTTTGAGTTTGAGAACCATATATTGTATCAATCTAGCTGCATTGTACAATGTACATGTAGTACTGGTAAAGGAATGAATAAAGACAGGAAATTCACAACTCTTTGGGAGCTATATTGTGACTTTAACAGTACTTAATCAAAACCTGTCACAAAAATCTTTAGGGTAGGGATAAAAATAAAGGTAGGTAAGGGTAGTGCGGTTAACACACATACTTTTTAGTTGGCATAAATGTACAGTAGTTTTCGTATGTTTATGTAATTTATACGTGTTTCTTGTTTCTCCTTTTTTTTATATAGATTAGACCATTGATGTTCGAAGGGTTTTACACTAGTAATTTAGGGGTCCTTTATCATGTTTAAAGCTTGTTGTTCCGTGTAAGCCAAGGCTCTGTGTTGAAGGCCGTATATTGACCTATAATGGTTTACTTTTACAAATTGTTATATGGATGGATAGTTGTCTCATTGGCACTCATACCACATCTTCTTATATCTATCTACTGAATGTTTTCTATTTCAATGGGTTGTATTTAAAAAAAAAGGGATTTGAAGCAACCATTATTTTTAAATTAGGAGAAAAAAAACAGAGTCAATGGACTCTATTGACAATTTGGCAAACAAACTCAGGGCTAACAGACCTAATACCGGAGGGCTTTGTAATAGAATATATATTTCTCATGATTATTATAGAATTCTTGACAGACTGAGAGAGAAAAAAGTTTTTCTATTAAAATTTAGAAGGCAAACACATAAATCTTTTAGTTTCAGAAGAATTTTAAATCATTATAAATGTATGTCAATGAAAATTAAATCAGTGTTTGCTTCAAGAAAATTATGTAACCCCCCCCCCCCCCCCCCCCGCCCTTTTTTTCCCCCAAAGAGAAATAGTCTATGCTCTTCTTCCTATATTTATGTGTTGATGTGATGTTTCTACAGTAGGTCTTTTTATGGTGTCAAATTGCTTTTTCTAACCACAAAAAAATTAACAAACTTACCAGCTTACTTGCTTTGGAATTTCCGTTGTTAGATTTGGAAGGGTCATGAAAGGATGGCAGCAACTCATTTTGTCTACTGCAATCCAACTCCTGTCCATGTTTGCAGCATATGCATTTTAAAATGTGAGTCTGAAACCTAGGGCTAGACATGATAGTGATAGTCTAGCCTCGTGAGTCATGTCTAGACTATCTGATCAGGATCAGACTTATCCCAGTGGTAGTGGGAATGTCTTTGCCACATGGTTTGCTATGTCTTTGTTACACTCTTTCAATAAAAATAAGTTTTTGGCTACACCATATTCATCAAAAATACCATTATTTCCTATCCTTCTGCACATTTGTTGATTTCCCTCCTTCTGTTATTGACACTAAATCTACCTTTTATTGTGAAGAGTTTTACAAAGGGAGATAATTTTAGCTATATTTTTCAGTTTTTCATCTTTTATTCAAATAAGCTTATATCAATTTGCAACCAAAATCCCGTTAAGAAATACTAGTTTGTAGTTAACCATAACGTTTAACTAAATATTTTTTCAATTTGAGTGACTTTTGAGGTTTTATGGACATTTTCAGTACAGGCTGAATTCAAATTTTAAAAAAACACAATTATGTCAATAAAAATAAAAACAAAAAAAAAAGGTTGAAATAAGATCCAAATTACAGTTTATTTTAGTAGAAAGTCTGAATTTTAAGGCCAAACATTTTTTTTTGTCATATAATACTTTGAACTATTCAATAAAAAGAACCCAAAAATGTCCATTTTCAACAACATTTTCGAGCAAATTTGGTACTAAACTAGAATTGCCCTGTATTCACATAATTTGAGATAAATTGTCATTTTTTAACCATAGAACTATTAGATGTACTTAATACTTTACTAGGAACCCAAAATCAGCTGAAAATTCCACAACCCCTTTCATAATTTTTTTTTGATTTTGCATGGTTTTCTCGTAGACATCCATTTAATGCAGAGGAGATTTTATTATTTTCAGAAGTTAATGAATTAATATGAGTAGCTAATTTCCGTAGTTGTTTTTCCGTAGCTAAACCAAACAATCCTCCAAAAATATTTCCTACAAAAGGTAAAAGGCTTCGCTTGGATTTACCTATTAAAGTTTTATTTAGCTTCGGTACCAACTTATCTACTAACGATCTTGTTTCTTGAATTTGAGAATTCATATATGATCTCATATAATTTATTTGTGAAACCATCTTGTTATGAGAATCGCACTGATAACCGGCTAATTTTGGACATTTAGTTACTAAAGTATGTTGCAAATCTAAATACATTGGAATCTCATATACATGTGTCCAATAATCTGTTGCAAAATCAACATTCGATTGTTTTTGAAATATAACTCCATAATTGAGTCTCTGCTGATCTGCATTTGACGTTGTCAAAAGTAAGGCAAATAACAAAAATGGCAAAAACACAAATCCAAATCTTGGCATGCCTACAATATAAAAAAAGAATTAATTTGTTTCTGGTGGTCAAAATAAGGGGAATGAATTTATTTCCAGTTTTCTAAATAAGGGACAATTTAGACATAGGTAAGCAAGTTGAATGTGTTTGCCATTAGTTTACCACTAATGAATAGTCAATGCTTATTTCATTTGCTTATTTTCGTTTCTTTTTTAATCGTTTGCGCGCTTTTTCTGAATGAAATGCTTCTTTTAATGCTGGACTAATGTTTTCTTGTGGCTCCCATGATGGGTCTGAATTATCTGTCCATTTAACTAAATAATACTTTTTTCCTGATTTCCATTTAAACTTTAATAATTTATCTACTTCATACCATTTATTTGAATTGTTCTGACTTTGAGTACTCTCTGAGTTTTCATCATTGACCTTGTTTTGAGAATCATTTTGATTCTCATTTTGAATTAATTCGTCACTTTTATCTTGTATTTCTTGATCATTATTGTCATGATCTTTGCCTGTTTCATCATTGTTGATTAATTGATTAGGAGGTGGTCTAAAATCAGTTGGATCTTTATATAATTTCAGTCTGTTTGCGTGAATGAACGACTTGGTCGGTCGAAGTGTTTGTAAATTTAATAATTTATATATTAAATCATGCTTCTGCTCAATGATAGAAAATGGACCCGTCCATTTAGGTTCTAACTTCTTTTTCTTTCCTACTTGAACTTTTTCAACCTTAAGTAAAACATGATCTCCAACTTTAAATTTTGGTTGTTTAGTATATTTGTCATAATAAATTTTACTTTTCTGTTGAGCTTCTTCTAAATTTGATTTTGCAATATCTTGAATAATTTTTATTCTATTTATCAATTGATCCATATATTTTTCCGGTGATTGAGTTATTAATTCTTCTGGAATTAACGCTGTATCGATAGGTAGAGGCATTTCTCTTCCAAAAATCATGTAATACGGAGAAAACCCCGTTGATTGTGTACAAGGACTCATTCTGAAAGCCATCATGATACTGGGTAAAATATCTGGCCAATTTGTTTGTTCTTTAGAACAGTAAGCTCTTAATGATTGTGCCAAAGTAGGATTTGTTCTTTCGCAGGCAACATTACTTTGTGGATGATACGAACTAGTAAAGTGTTGTGTAACATTGAACATTTTACATAAGATGTTAACTAGTTTACTCATGTTACTTGCATGTCTATCAGACACCAAATAACGACAAGCTCCATATCTAGTAAAAATTTGAGAATATAAGATATTTGCAATTTCTTCTGCCTCTTGCGTTCTCATTGGGAAACATTCGCACCAGTGCGAGAAAGAATCTGTTATTAATAAAATATATTTATATTTTTCATTTGAAGTTGGCAATCCACTTAAAACATCCATGTGCAGTCGAGCAAAAGGACCATTAATTGGTAAAGGTTTTAAAGGTGCCTTTTTAGCAGTACTATCTTTTTTAACTGTTTGACAAATTTGACAACTGGTTACATAATCATAGACATTTTGATACATTTTTGGCCAAAAGTATCTTTGTTTTATAGCTTCATAAGTTCTTTGAACTCCTAAATGCGAACCTCCGGCTTTTTGATCATGAAATGATAATAAAATATCATTTCGCAAAGGTTCAGGAATAAACAGTCTCCGGGACAAGTTTGCAATTCCGCTGAGTGCAAAAGTTGTCACCTTAATTTTTGGAGTTAAGTCAAAACAAAGTTGATAACTTGGTTGGTATTGGTTCCCTGATATTTGTCCTAAAATTTTTTGGATCTAGCACCACTGTTGAAAAAGTTATGCCCCTTTTTTCAACAATTTCCTCAGAGGAAAAGTACTTTTCCTCAAGGGAAATCAAATTTCCCTGAAGGAAAAAGATTTTTCCTCAAGGGAAATTGTGTTTTCCTCAAGGGAAAAAGATTTCCCTTAGGGAATTTGCTGCATAATTATTTCCTTTGAGGAAATTCTATTTCCTTAGAGGAAATTCTTTTTCCTTAGAGGAAATTCTTTTTCCTTTGAGGAAATTTGCAGCTTCAAATTTTCCTTGGAGGAAATACTTTTTCCTGTGAGGAAATTTGTGGCTTCAAATTTTCCTTGGAGGAAATACTTTTTCCTGTGAGGAAATTTTTGACAAACACTTTTCCCTGGAGGAAAATTCAAGACAACAAATTTCCTCTAGGGAAATCATTGTTCTTCAAATTTCCTCTAAGGAAATTTCTGAAGATCAAATTTCCCTTAAGGAAATGTTTTCCCTTATTCTTACTTGTTGAACATTTCTTCACTACACCATGTATACAAACAGTATGAATATAATAATAACAAGACTGTATAATTGATGCAAATGATATTTAAAACTTTAATAAATGTTTGACTCAACATTTTAATGACATTGAAAATAATACAGTCTGACTGTTTAGATCTAGGTATTGTTTATACTTTTTTTATAAATTTAACTTTGATTTATAATTTTTTTTGGAGCAAATGCTTCTATTTTCTTTGTAATTGTTTCAATGCGATACATTAATAAGCAACCAATTTGAATGTCATACCATTTGTGGTGTTCTAAAGAATTTGTTTATATATTTGCAGATTAAATAATAAAATAAACATTTGTGTTATTTTAAATTAGAATTTCTTCTGTTTCAGCTTGTGTAAAGTTATTCAATCCACTACGTAAGAATTCAGTGAATACATTATTCCATTCACTAAACAATTCCCTTCAATTCTAAGAGAAATCATTTTTGCAAATTGTTCTTCAATGATCTTCTTCTGTATATTTGATATGAGGGAGCGATGTAAATGAGTGGATAAAACTGGTGTTCCTTTTTTCAACAACAAAATAGTATTTGTTCAGCATTCTCCTTTCTTTTGATTAAGATATGTTGTTGCTTTTATGCAATAGTGTTTTTGTGTATCTATGATAGAACTCCATTTTGTTTATGGTCATTATCATGTGATAATGTTGAAATTTCCTATTTCTTTTTTGCAGGAAAGCACACATTCCATTTCAAATTAATCCAATTATGCACTATGTAAATAAATTTCAACTATAAGTTTCCTCTTCAGTAATGACCTATTGATCATGAAAACCAAGATGTCTGATCACCTATAAATACACAAAATAAACAAATAAAATGTTATAAATGGAGAGAGAAACAGCAATAAATGTTTTTCATGTGTATCTTTCCTTATTAAAATACATTAAGTAAACTTGAACTCGAGAAAAATAAATAACTGCGATGTAGACTAGAAAGTATAAAATGCCAAATAAAGTATTCACGAAAAATTAGTTGATTTACAGAAGTCAAGTCCCTGTTTGCAGGAAATTTACATCATTGGTTGTCTGGTGGAGAGTTGTCTTATTGGCAATCATACCACATCTTATTTTTATATAACCTTGCCATATTCCTATTGTGCCTGTCCAAAGTTCAGAGCCTGTAGCTTTTGTCAGTTTAGTCTGACACTAAAATTTAGTGGTTGTTGTTGTTGTTGTTGTTTCATACCGGTCATATTTATTTTTTGTAATTTATTTTGTTATAAACTAGGCAATTACCATGATTAGTTTTACAGTTTGGATTGTTTCAATGTTTCATCTTTAGGTCTTTTATAGCTGCCTACTTTGACTATAGTATAGGGTATGGATTTTCTCATTATTGAAGGTCGTAACAGGCCTACAATTGCTTTCTCAAAGCCATGATAGTTTTCATATTTAATATACCACATCTTTTAATTTTTATAGTAATCATGATACTAGTAATCATCTTTCAAGTTCAATAACTTTTTTAAAATAAAAAGGTGCCTTACCATTTAGGTTTAGTTGGCTTCTGCAAATTTTACATTGCCTATCATTTCTGCTGTATATAATTTCTCTGTATCTTCTATAGTTCTTGTCCTATACATAAAAGAGTAAAAGCTGAATGACATCTTGCATCAATATTTTTTTCTGTTTAATGTACATTATGTATATTAATGTGTGTTTAATAAAAATCTAAACCATGAGTGCTTGATAAGCTTCTTGCCCTTATAGCTGGTCTTTAAGCTTTAAATGAATTTTAATGATCGACGATCGACTAAAAAACTATGAGCACTGTGCAAATAAGACCCCTGCCCTCCAAAAAAAAAAAAACATGCACAAACAGTGGTATTTATTGACATAAAACATGTATATAATTTGGCTCCATTTATAGATATATATATCTCAAGTGACTATAAGTTTAAGGCTGTGATTTTTTTAACAAATCCATAAATTTCTAAAACCTTTCAAAGTTTTTGAAAATGGACAATTTTTAAATAACTTTGCAACAACTAAAGTTCCTTAACTCTGCATCTTATAAAAAAATATACATGATAAATAGGGAATGATACTCCAGCTTGCATATTATTCAAAGTTTTAAAGGAACATAACTGAAGAACGGTAAAAGTTTTACTACCAAAATTTGAAATTGATCTGATTAAAATTGTGATAAAAAGTATTTTTTTAAAGTTTAATAAAATTTGGTTGAGGGAAACTTAAGGTAGAAGGCCGAAACATTTTTTTCCATTTTTAAAGAACATAACTATAGAATTTAGTAAAAGAGACACTACCAAAATTCAAACTTAATCTGTATTTTGTGATGATAAGCATTGTGTATTGATTTCATAACATTTGGTTGAGACAAACTAAATTTTAGAGAACAGGAAACCAAAAATTCAGCATATTTTCGCCATTTCTAAAGGGGCATAACTCTGATACTCTAGTACAGTAACACTGACATCACCAAAATTCAAACTTGATATGAGAATTGTGATAACAAGCTTTTTTAAAAGTTTAATTGAATTTGGTTGAGGCAAACTAAAGTACTGTAAGAGAACAAAAAACAACTTTGGGACAGACGGACAAACGATCTGACAAGTGTTAAACATTATGCCCCCTCCACTTTGGGTCATAACAATAAAAAGGGAGTTTGTCAAGATATAAAAACAATTCACCAAAGTTTCATAAAAATTTGTGAAAGCATTCTTGAAACTATCCTAATCCCAAGTCATGATAGTACAATGACATAAATCAGATTTTTTTTTAAATTAAAAGGAAAATTATCATGTTTATGTTATACAAAAATAATTCACCAAGTTTCATGAAAATTGCTCAAAGCATTATTAATAGTATACGTACTGGAAAAATCCCCGCTTTAATGAATAAAATCCCTAACTTTAAATTAAAAATTTAAAATCCCTTAAAAAATTAAAAAGGAGCTTAATTATCATGATTATATCAATAGATATTAATTCACCAAAGTATTATGAAAATTTTATGATTAATGTATTCTAATTCCAAGACTATCTAAGACATGGTTTGTTTGAATTAAAAAAGTTGGAATAAAGTACCTGCTAGAATTCAGGAGAATTAGACCAAATCAGGCTATCTTCTAGATTATCAGACAATTGACTGTACATAGAAAAGGAATTTTCTTTTTTCTTTTTTCTTATTTAGCTATTTGTTATCTCTGTCCTTAATATATACTGAACTAAGCCATTTTTTCACATATTTTTTTTGTTTTTTCTCTCTTGTGACTTGTTATTTAACATAACAAAAAAAACAAAGGCAATGAAAGAGAAACTGACAATGCCAAGGCAAAAAAAAGAAAAACAAAACAAAACACTAAGCAACACCAACATCACCAAAAAACTAGTGTTGAATTCATGTGCTCAGTCAGTCAGTGAGAGTTCGCAGATCCTGACCTACTATATCTATGCTTAAAAACCTAAAAATCATATAGTTCTAAACATATTTTGTAAATTTATACTTGATTAAAATGTTGTCATAAATAGCATAGACACCTCTGAGTTTTGAGAACCACATGTGTTAATTGTGCGAGTATAATCATTGATAATCATGCACAAGATTGACTTTTAAAAGCCTATATATTGAAATTTTCTGAAAATATTGCATGCATTTATTAATATGACCAATTTCAAGAAATGCACAAAGATGTGAGATGATTTATATAATTGTAATTTCAGGAATTTACAGTAAAGGCTTTTATCCTCACTGCATTTTGCACTTTTCCTAATTCAGGAGCCAGAAGTTATGGCCTTTGTGACCTTTGTATGATTTTTATTTTAGTTTCTTTTTTTTATATTGAAGAGTTTAGTATGACGTCCATTATCACTCAACTAGTATACATTTTTGTTTAATGGCAAGCTAAAGCATGCCTCACAGGCACGGATCCAGGGAGGGGGGCTGAAGGTTGGACATGTTGGAACCCCCTTTCTTTATTGGACGATCAATGCATTTGAATGGGGACATGTAGTTGGACACCCCCCCCCCCCCCCCAAAAAAAATAAAATTGT
Source organism: Mytilus edulis (assembly GCF_963676685.1). Classification (NCBI taxonomy): domain Eukaryota; kingdom Metazoa; phylum Mollusca; class Bivalvia; order Mytilida; family Mytilidae; genus Mytilus; species Mytilus edulis. Next base: position 79,096,064 of record NC_092354.1, on the reverse strand, counting down.
CCTGGGTTAGGAACCCCTCCTTTATATGACTAGATCCACCCCAGTCTCAGGTTGCGGGATTTTCTCGTTGCAATGAAGACCCATCGGTGACCTATGGCTGTGGCTGTTATCTGCTCTTTGGTCATGTTGTTATCTCTTTGATACATTCCCCATTTCCATTTCCATTTTCTTTTCGGTTCTATTATAAATATTAGAAACGAGTTTGGCGCCTTTACAAAAATATAATTGTCTGTGCTGATAGGGGAGTATGTGTGCATACCAATATTTAAATTTTCTAGGCCTTCTTTTTGAATATTTTGTGCATTTCTTGGTAAAATACTGTCAGACCTCGAGTGCTGTTGTTTTTACAAAAACGGTCAAGTAATGTAGGGGAAAGAAACTAACTAAAAAGACCAAAATAAGCCACAACTAATGGGGGTCTCATTGGGGGTTCTGTTCACGGATCCCGCTTAGTTACTACTTATTTTTTTAGATTCTCGCATGATGCCATCCCGCGTACACTATGTAAGTAAACAATTCTGCTATTTTTGTAATTTCCCATGTCCCGCTAAACTTCATTTCGCGTTTTCATGGCACAATAATTTGAGGGAGGATAGGACCTTTATCGGGACTGCGTGATCGGGTGTTTTTAAGCTCTGGATTTCGGGATTGACCCTTTCGGGATACGATACACTCATATGCGGTTTAGCTTAGCGAAAGGTAGTGCGACGTAATCAGTCAAACAAACTTTATTAGATTAACTCTCTAAGGAACGATCGTTTCCATTGGTCAATTCAAACCTTCGACCTCACACCTTCGAAAATAGAACACACATACTATAACGTTGAATGGACTGATTAATATTCACGTATCTGGTCATGGTCGTTTAAAGCTTCTCATACATGATTCCAATCACAATTCTAGCTTTTATAAATGTGCATGTGAAATTCATTGGTTTTATAGTTTTCTGCAATTGGTAGTAAAGTTTAAACTTTAAAATCTTAACAGTTTTCACATCTAAATATTCAATTTAAATGTCTCCTCTAGATCAAGGGACGACATCAAAAGTTCAATGTAGGATAAAATAAAACCCCCCAAGTTGCTTATTCTGCATTTTCTTTTACTCAATGGACTCGATGAATTAACGTTGTACTTGAAAAATGAAACCGTACTTTTCTACAAATACTTCATATTCTTTTCCAAGTTTTATGTATTCGACATAGGATAGCGATTTTTTTCTGATTCCGTTTACTTGAAGAAAAAAAAATCCCGAAATTGTAAGTAAATTCATAACATGTAACCAACCATGCTTTGTTAAGAAAAAACGGAGATGGCCAATCATGGCACAGGGAATGATTAAATGTAGTTTATAAACGATATACTTCCGATTAGGTTTTGCTATTCTCGGTTGAAAAACGAACGTAAATTATATATTGTAAATATTTATAGACCGTTGGTTTTCCCGTTTAGATATCTTAGATGGTTTTACACTAGTAATTTTGGGGACCTTTATAGCTTGTTGTTCAGTGGCTCCGTGTTGAAGGCCGTACATTGACCTATCATGGTTTACTTTTATAAATTGTTATCTGGATGGGGAGTTGTCTCACTGACACTCACACCACATCTTCCTATATCTATGTAAATAGACACAAACAGTTTTAAAAAAAGTGTTTATTCATTAAATCATTCAAATGTATCGATAGAAAGGTGAGTTTCTTCTTGTGCATGCATTTAGTCATCCTTAATTTCTTGATATTTTGTTTATCAGTTTATCATACACGTTTCGTTTTGTATTTCATTTTAAATACGAATACATACTACATATACTTTAGCGGATAGTTCAACAATGTTATGCAGCTCTATTCTTACAGTATAAAATTGAAAGATAAATGTTCATCCATTTAAAATCGAAAACAGTACATTTATATTTAAAAAAAGAAGATGTGGTATGATTGCCAGTGAGACAACTCTCCACAAGAGACCAAAATGACACAGAAATTAACAACTATAGGTCACCTTACGGCTTTCAATAATGAGCAAAGCCCATACCGCATAGTCAACTATAAAAGGCCCCGAATTCAAACAAGAGAATTGTTCCTTATAAGCTACGATGTCTCACAAGTATTAATTTATTATTTAGTTCCACACATGCATAAGAAATAATCTTCGCCGATGTAACATTTCAATTTATTACAACAACATGCCTTCACTGAATTCATTCAGGTGCACCAATGATACAATTAAAGTTATTTTGTTTCTATCTTTGGGGGACAATTTCCTCCGTTTATGGTACGCTTATAGCTACATTTTGGACTGTGTGTATGTTTTATAGCATGAAAATAATAAAAGAGGAATGTCAGTGCAACCCCTGATTAATGATTGTAATGGATCAGTATTATGAGATACTTATTATAAGTGACTACGACATTGTTAGGATTATAACCTATCGTCAATATGAAAGAAATTAAAAGTGGTTCCTATATTCATCCGTATAAAAGCGGCACATGTATTTTATTTTATCCTTATATTTTTCATCATGCCGGGTACAAGATAATTGAGTTGCTGCATGCAAAGAACTTAGAATATTACTTAAAACTATCAGTATAATATTTCGACCCCACTATTTGAAGTTAATAAAACATTTATTTATTTCTTTTGACCGAAGGTTTGTAAACTATACAAATCATTGTTTTTACGTTCGTAGTAACATAGTAAATTCCATTGTCGGTCACCTGTGTCAATTCACGTGCACACTTACATTACATTGTTGTATTTAAATCTTTCGGCCAATGAAATGAGACGTAACAAGTTGTTTGTGATACGCCAGAATGTTATCAATCAACTATCAAACGCTAAAGTCGACTGCATTTCAGTATAATTCTTTTTTCGAATTTCGGGACCTCTGGATTTCGTGTTTTTTAAGCCCGGGATTTCGGGATTTCGTGTTTTTAAGCTCGGGATTTCGGGATCAGTACCCCTCCTACCCTCCCTCATAATTTGACTTTCATGTGTCACGTTTACAAAAAATACGCCTCGACAATCCCGAGTCCCGCTCAGACCCCCCTTATAGGTACATAATGAATAGTTTACTATGTAGTCAGTAGTCGGGTCAAATACACATGTATACACTTTTAGACGACCTTAGATTCATTTCACAGCGAAAATACTCATTTATATTGAACATTTTAGATCACTTTACATTTAGATTTTATAACTTTTAAAATAAAGACCACATAGATTTAAGATCATTTAATCGAAAGATTATAATTTGTCAATGCGCAACTGTAACCAGGTACTGAATTTTTTTTTTGCATGCGTTAAGTTAAAAGTGCCGGGAATAGAAAAGCAAGTTAAACTTCTCATCTGGACTTTTTAATAAGTCTGTATACCGGACCTCTTCTCTATTTTGGGATTGAAAAAAAATCTAAAGTTAAAAATGCGGTTTTGAGCCTATTTCTTCTTTTTAATTTGGTAACACGTTAAGCCATTAGTGACACTAATATGGTATATATTTCGGTGTGTAGAAATACCGCAAAAGACTTCTTAGTGCACTAAGAAGAAAGTTTTTGCATTAAGGACACTAAAACGATGTTTTAAGATCACAGCGAACATGAATATAAGAGGATATGATTAAATACCTCAAATCTATAAAGTTAGGTATCAATAGATTTTGTAATTTTGAAGTTAAATGACTTTTTAATCAACGCCTGCCACTCGCCACGTGACCAACGGTTTATTGCAGATTCCCGAATCATCATGTTCAATCAACCTAATCCAATAAACAATTGTCTTTTGATCGTTACTTATTGATTAATCAATGGTTGTTAACCTAACGGTTTAGCGTGGTATAAATTCAAGTTTATGAAAGAAAAATAAAAAATAAATTTTGTGTTTTAAAACTTTGCCTTTGTTATATATATTTAGTTTTTAAGGAAATTGCTATGCAAGCTTTTTTTTTATTTAAAGAACCCTATTTTGAGATAAAAATTGAGAAACAAATGCTTTTGATATTTCATTTCCTTACTAACAACACAAGAGTTTACATACTATCATTATTCCTTGAAAGACATTTGAGAGTTACAGAAGTAACATATAGAAAAACTCCAAGAGGTAAAATTATATTACGTTTTAAACAGAGAATTATAGAATAAATCATAACTGTCTTCTATGAACGATAACTTTAAACTGGTGTCAATGCTTTTTTTTTAACAATTCATCTTTATTTCAACAATTGAAGATGAATACCATTTTATTTTATAATGTAATAAGCACTATGGGCAGGCGCGGATCCAGAGCTTGAAGTGGGGGTTTGGGGGAGGGGTTATGTGAGAAATGTTTAAAACACTAGAGAAGTTTTCATGTTATACCAAACCATATGTTTTTCAATAAATGGCACACTTTTTGTTCATCCGGCATATGGTTACTCTAAATAAAATTTTAAGTATTAATTTTATAAGGTTAATTATTTGATTACAGATCGTATCTACCCGTTTAACCCCCTAAATCCGCTAATGATGTGGGAAAACTAAATTATTTAGTTAACTTAATCATATGACTCTTAAGCCCGTTCTGCCTTTATTAAGAAACGCTAAAGAACGGAAATGTATGATTTTAAGATTTGGAAATAAATGAAATTGGTGTCACAAATGGTATGTCTGCTTGTATTTAAAATATTTTATAAATAGATATAATGCTCATATACATAATTATTAACGGTTGTTTTACTTCGCTTATTTATAGCATTTAACAAATAACTTCGTATTCTTATTTTCGGCATCAAATAAAAATAATGGAATAAATATATAGGAAGTTCCAATCAATAGACAACGTACAGAACAGAGCAATTCGATATTACTTAGGCGTTCACAGATTTGCACCAATTCTAGCACTGTATGGGGATACTGGATGGATACCAAGTCAGTTTCGGCATTGGGTGAACATTATTCGATACTGGAATAGGCTTTTATCGTATGAAGACGACCGATTAACGAAAGTGGTATGATCGTTGCACAAACAATTGGTGTAGTGACACTAAAGATATTTTCACTAAACTTAATATGTTACATTATTACGAAAGTAGAACAATGGTGGATTTAAAATCTTTTGAACAAATTGTACGAACTTATTACAGTGATATATGGAGAGAGTCCTTGATAAATAAACCAAAGCTACGATCTTACTTAAACTTTAAAACAAACTTCGAACTAGAGCACTATGTAAAACTAAATCTTACGAAACACGAGCGATCTGTGCTAGCCCAGTTTAGATGCGGATTATTACCGATCAGAATTGAGACTGGGGAACCAGTAGAAAACAGACTATGCCGATTTTGTAATTCTCAAAATGTTGAAAGTGAGCTACATTTTCTTATAAACTGCACATTTTATAATGATATCAGACAAACTGTTTTTAGCGAGATATTAATGGTGCCTGACTTTACGCAACTAGATGAGCAGGGAAAATTAACATTTCTAATGGTGAACCATCCAAGGAAAATAGCTAAATACTTAGCAGCGTCACTTTTCCGTAGAAAACAAACAGTTTACTCTAGTTAACATTCTTAAACTTTTTCACAAACATTAGTTGAATAATATATGAACTTTTACAATCGTTAATTCTTAATCTATAATTATCTGTATTTAAATTTAAATTGGCAATTGACACGTGATATTAGAACATTTATATTGAACTAACAGTAAAAGGTGACTTATTGGTCCATTGGGCCGGGTGTATTATATATGTAATTATATTTTGTACAAATTTATGCTGATTTACACATGTCACTATAATAAACAATTTACTTACTTACTTACTTACTTACTTTATATTTTAAAAGACAAGGAAAGTGAATTAAAAAATATATACAACAAAAATAAGCGAAAGGAGATGTGGTACGGCTGTCAATGAAACACCTATCCAAAAAATTTAAAAATGAAGAAGATGTCAGAAATAAATTGGTCATAATTTATTTACAGTCTAAAACATCGAAGGGACTAAACATCAACCTATACATATTTATACTTGTAATGCATTTGTATATAAACATCGAATCAGAAATATGTTCCTTTCCTAAACATGTTTAAAAACATTGCTGTGATAGTTATCAAAAGTACCAGGATTATAATTTAGTACGCCAGACGCGCGTTTCGTCTACACAAGACTCATCAGTAACGCTCAAATCGAAATATTGATAAATGGCATAGTTCTTAACATTAGAAAAATGAATGAAGTATTGGCAACTGGACGTTAAGCAACCAAATATCAATCCTCACTTTTCCGTGAAGTTTTCACAATTATTTGTCTTTTTAAAATTAAAAGGATGAAAAATCCCAAACTGAAAAGAGTTGAAAATACGCTATTAATTTAGAAGTAAAAAATATAGCAGACAGAATAAATACGGCAAAAACAAACAAATGAAAAAAAAATAGAGAACAATTTGAAATACCATATACATGTTTAATCAGTATACTAGCAGATTATTCACGGGCCAAGGTTGAGCGAACATGAATTGCTACCGATCATACTAAAGGTGACAATTAACTTTTTGAGGCACGTGTCGAGAAAACATTAGAAAAAATATAATTTAAAATTATGAAAGGAGTAGGTCCTTAGTGCACATTTTTGTTCTTAGTGCACTAAGGAGGTCCTTTGCGGTGTTTCTACTGACCCCATATATTTGAAGCTGTTCAAAATTCTGTACATTATAGGTACGTGTATCAGATCGGACAATAATTTTCATATATATAAAAAGAATTACTGTATAAGTTATCTAGTATGAAAGATGTCCACTGGACCGACCGTGTAAGTGCTATATATATTATATCATGTATATAGCCAGTCAAAAAGATGTGGTATGATTGCCAATGAGACAACTATCCACAAAAGACCAAAATGACACAAACATTAACAACTATAGGTCACACAAGGTCGTTAAAAACTTCCATTTGTTGTTGTCCACTGAAAATAAGCTCATAAAAACACGAATCCCCGTTTACTCAATTCCACCTTTATTTGTTAATATTTCTTTATCTTTTTCTTTTGATTTTATCATATCTTTTTTGTGAAATATTTTGTGTGGTCGAACATGAAATTGCCTCCGATGCTACAAAGAAAATTTGTTTAATGTCATCTGTTGCAATATATGCTATTAAGTACTACACGTGGACAGGATGTTCCCCAGAAAATAAGTTATACACACCCCGATATAACCCCGAGGGTACACGCTACTGTCATATGGAAAATTACTGGGTCACCTGTACATAAGATGGTAATCAGCCATGCAACTAATTAGGTTACTGACCATGTCACTTCAATTTAAAAAGTTTATCGTTAGATATCAAAATGATAAATTCATTTTAATTAAAAATTTAAGAACTAAAGGATTTATCATTAAAATGAAGTGAAATAATTCAACCAAATCGTATATAGATTATATATACATATTTTTTTTTTATCTATGCCGGAAAGAATTGAAAAACTGTATTTATAATTTTTGATTTGTTTTATAGAAATCTGTGTAGGTCTCATGAAATGGAACTCACGCAACGCATGCCTAATTAAGATTTATAAATTTATTGAAAAATATAACAAAAATTTAGTTTTGATATTAAATTAAAGTTACCTTTCCGCGCTGTAATTTATTTGATATGACATGAATCAAGCAATTTTTGTTGAGGGATTTATGGGTTTGTCCATACAACGTATAAAAAAAGAAGTGTATGTTATTAGTATTTCACATGCCTTGTTTTCGCCTTGAAGCTCATTATTCAGAGTGTTTCAGACAAGATGATGAAAATAACGTGCAAGATACTTTTTTCGAGCATCGTGAAGAGACAATTTTAATTCCCATTCCTCGATGCACTCTACCCCTGTTGAATGTATATTTATAATTCCTCGTGCTTTTAATTAGCCCCCCCCCCCCTTTCGTGGTTACCGTTATGCCAACAAATACCCGGGGCTTGATTTACATGTAAAATCATGGGCGGATACAGCCATGATAAAGGGGGTTCCAACTACATGTCTCCATTAAATAAGGGGTGTCGTTGCCGCTGGTTTTCTACGGTTACCCACCCTTTTCATATAATTTAGATTTCAAAAGTGTATACCTTATTCATATATTGTGTAGGTTAAAATGTTATCTTTTCCCATATTGTTTGCGTTTTGATTGGTGTGTAATGCAACAGTGCAATACCTAAGTGTCAAAAGAGAGTTTTTCCCGACCTATTCACATATTTTTAAGGTTCCTATATACAAGGTGATAGGACGTTCGGTTCCGTTGGAATAGGTTACCTTTTCACGCTATGCCTTAAAACTTTTCCTGATGCACAGGTAACCTATTCCAACGGAACGTCCTATCACCTTGTATATAGGAACTTGAGAGGATTCCCGAGATTATCATTTATGCAATGATTGCTCACAAAATGCTAGGGGAGGCCAACCCCGGATTCCATCCCCTTCGACCCGCCACAGAATACAGATATAATTGATAATTGTTATTTAAAAGTCATATACTATAGCCACTATAGTACTAGAACCGAACACCTGTTTTCGGATATATATATATATACATACACCACATCTTCCTATGTCTATATATAGCTGATTTACCGTAAATAACTGCGAGAAAATGAATAATACACAAGTTGATAATTGTCTCTTCTCTGCTAATTTTAATGTGCATGCAATATTCACTCTGATTTACTTGTGAGACCACCGACACTAATAATAATCTCGAGATAATAATTCCCTACAAAATAATAGGTGCTCCTTTACTGGGAAGAACATTTCGGATCCGATCAATTTATTGGTTCCATTCCCCCATTCTACACTTCTCCTTAGAAAAAATGCCTTGCACTGCGTCATAATATTATCTGGACTACTAACTTACTTCCATATAACTTCGAAAACAGACTATAATCTATTTCACTGGATGAGATTGGGCTCACGGATTTTTTAATGGATTGGTAATTTTTATTTATAGCACAAGTTTACAAAGCAAGATTAATCACATTTTTCACCCGGCCTACAAATCAAATGGTTGCCTCCTTACTGACTTACGCCTACACAAGCTAAAAAAACATATTCATGGGGGGGGGGGGGGGGGTTCAGATGGGGGGATGCTTGCCTCAGTCATGTTTCTGTGATTCCCTATATAATCAACAAAATTTTTCACACAAAAAGGGGGGGCAGGGATTTCTCCTTAATAAGAAATCTCTATTTTCAGCATAAGCTCATATAAATTTGCCTTTTGAAGAACTGAAATAAATATGAGACGGCTAATGATTTTTCAGATGCTTTACATTAAAATACATCCATGTGACATTCACAATTATATATAGATCTAAATTTAAAAAGCTATTTTTTTCAATATTTAAATAATGTAGGATCAAATCTTGATACATGTATGTAGTTGAAATTGTTAGCTTTAAACATGTTAAACATTAAAAAATGAACACCCAAAGTTTAAACCACGTTTAAACATAAGAATGACCATGTAGTCTTTATTAATGTATGCTATTGCTATGAAACTAGGTCATTGTAGGTAAACTGTCATCTATTCCCTTAAATCTTTGTTCCCAGTCACCCCAAGTTTGATTTAAATTAGTCAAGTATATCTACTCTATTAGGTCTCTAGTTTGGATAGTTAATAACTTGCAAATTACAAATGAATTAAAATCATACTCCTCCCAAATTTATTTCTTTAAATATTATGGATGAAATACATGTAGCAAGTAAGGGATGAAATTAAATTGGATGAAATGTGGCATTTTTTTTTGGATAAAGTAGTATGTCGTCTGATGTTGTCAAACTTAATTATAGACCCTTAAGGGGCGGATCCAGTCATTTTAAAAAGGGGTGGGGGTGGGATTCTAACCCAGGACAAAAGGGGAAAGGGGGGGGGGGTCCAATTACATGTCCCTATTCAAATGCATTGATTATCCAAAAAAAGGGGGGTTCCAATCCCTTGAACCCCCCTCTGGATCTGTGCCTGCCCTTTAAAAATAAAATTATCCTTATTTTGAGTTAAAGCTTATAGATTTTTCTATAATGCTTCTCAGGGGCGGATCCAGCCATTTTAAAAGGGGGGTCCCAACCAAGAGCAAAGAGGGGTTCCAACTATATCTCCCATTCAAATGCATTGCTCGGTAAAAGAAAAGGATTCCAACCCTCAAATCTATGGTCAGGTTGTTGTCTCTTTGACACATTCCCTTTTTCCATTCTCAATTTTATCATGTAGTCGTCGTTGTCCCAGGACATTTAGTTTTCGCTTAATAACTTTAGTACAAGTAATATAAATCTATGAAATTCAAACACAAGGTTTGTGACCAGATTTTTGTTCAGAGTTTAGGAATTACATGAATTAGGGGCCAATAGGGGCCAATATTAAACTTTGTTTGATTTTATAGAAAATTGAATTATTGGAGTTCTTTGATATGCCAAATCTAACTGTGTATTTAGATTCCTAGTTTTTTGGTCCTGTTTAAATTGGTCTACCTTAAGGCATTGTAAGGTCCAAAGGGTCCAAAATTAAACTTATTTTGATTTTAACAATATTTAAATTCTTGGTGTTCAGATTAATATGCTGAATCTGAATATTTACTTAGATTTTTTTATTATGGGCCCAAATTCAAGTTGATCCAAATCGGGGTCCAAAATTTTACTTTGTTTGATTTCAACAAAAATTGATTATATGGGGCTCTTTGATATGCTGAATCTAACCATTCATTAAGATTTTTGATATTTTGACCCATTATCAAATTGGTCCACATTGAGTTCTAAAAGGTCCAAAATTTAACTTTATTTGATTTCACCAAAAAATGAATTATTGGGGTTCTTTGATCATGTTGATATGCTGCATCTAACCATGTATTGAGATTTTGAATATTGGACCATTTTAGAGGTTAATTGTCAATTTAAAATTTTTAAGTACTTGGACCGCATTCATTCTGTGTCAGAAACCTATGCTGCATCAACTATTGAATCACAATCCAAATTTAAAATTCAGAGTTGTATTGAGCTTGAATGTTGTGTCCATACTTGCCCCAACTGTTCTGGGTTCAACCTGTACGTTTGTATCAAGCTGAGCCATGCATAGCATTTTTATCTGATTTATATATTAATTTGAAATTTTGACAAGTGAGACACATACAGATTATACTGTTAACAATATTTCAGAGTTTAACGTAGTCAAGCGAAACAAATTTTAGAAGAATAGTTGAATCATGTCTTTGTTGTCAAATGAAAAATTAGTACGAACACAAAGAAAAAGTATGGGAATGTTTGTTTTTTAAACTATTGACCAGGGTGAAAGTCTTTGAAAGTCATGACTGGCAAAAAGTTTGTGAAATGAAATAGCACAAATATTCCATTCTTTTTAAATATAACTGAATATAAAGAAAAACACAAACTGATGTTTTATAATAGTTTTTACCCTTTTTATGTTTTATAGGACAAGAAATATAGAAAAATGATGAAAATATAAACAGTTACAATAGAAATGAGCGCAAAACAAGATAAACAGAATACAACCAGGCCTAAATGGTAAGACCACTTCTATATACTGTAAATTCAGATTTTTCAGGGAAGGGACAACTTATTGTGATTACAAAAAAAATCTGCATAAAGATCTATATAGTTACATGATATATATATATATATATATGTTTCTGTTATCAAAATATGATTTCTTATTTTTGCGATACTCACCCAGTCACATTATTCGCATTACTAAAAAGTTTCGATAATTTCTGAATTACAGTAATAAAAGAAATTGCCTTTGAATGATGACTCATATAAAAATAAGAAAATGCGGTATGGTAAATGAGTGACTTATCCACCAGAGTTCAATGAAGCGGATGCAAGAAATTAAAGGCCAATCATGGGCCTGCCTTCAATAATGAGAAAACACTTCCTTTATAGGTCATCCATTAAAGATCTCAACATATAAAGATTTAAACAATCCAATTTAGTTCAACATGTTCAAAGTCAATAACAATTAATAAAAAAAAATCATGCCTAATATAAAATATTGTTTGTTTCTCCAATCCTGACCGACCCTGCAAAAATGGCCCTACTCATAAAATTTTATTGTCAAAACTAAGCCAAATATTATTTTATTCATTTCTGATTTTCGGGCTTGCCGGATCATCAGATAATATTCAGGCTTTTGGGAAAAATAAAATTATTTACCTACCTACCTACCCACACCTGGCTTGTCAGAATAGGGATTAGGGAAACAAACAATATATTAATTTAGGCCTCATGTCTGTGAGCACTCAACCTGACCATAATATAGGACAGTGGTTCAAATATTAACACAACATATGAACATTCTATTGCAAGTGGCTCAACTTTAAATATCACTGCAAGGCACTAAACAACGAATATTAAATCTTGGACACAAAGCACTGAAATAAGAGAACTCATAAGCATGACAAGTAAGAATATCAAATGAAAGTTTCTCAAAATGTTCATTAAAACATGATAAAATAAGCTTATTTATATTGCTGTTTTTTTCTCCATTTATAACATTTTTTTTTTATTTTGTGTATTTATAGGTCAGATATCTTGGTTTTTATGATCATCAACAGGTCCTGCAGGTCTATGCTGAAGAGGAAACTTAATTGTTAATACTTTTCTACATAATGTGCTAATTGGATTATTAATGTGAAATGAACTCAACTGTGTGTTTTTCTGGAAAAAGAAATAGAAAAAATCCTACAAAATTGCTATAAACAAAATGGAGTACTATCAAAGAACACAATTGTGTAAAATGTAACAACCTACATTCATATTAACTGATGGATTATGGAGAAATTAAGAAAAAAAATAGTATCTTTGTCATGTTTGTTGTCGAAATAAACACCTGCTTTATCAATTCATGTACATGGCTCCATCATATCAAATATACAAAGAAGATGTTTGAAGAACATACGTTGCCAAAATTTATTCAACCAATTGAAGGAAGATGTCTTGTGGATTGAATTATTTATGCACTGAACTGTTATGTAGGGGGTCGAATACACAGCAGCTGAAACAGAAGACAAGTTAATTTGACATGAAAAGTGTTTATTTTATTTAATATGCAAATATGAGCACAATATTAATAACATCACAAATGGTATGATATTCATAGCATTTTGCTTATTATTGTATTGTCTTAACATGCTAAACAGTCAGCCTTTTGTTTTTGTATGTTTAATACTCACCATGAAAATTTGTATTACAGTATTAAAGTTTTAATTATCTTTTGTATCAATAATTCAGTCTAGGAGAAAATATATTAATACTGTTTGTACTGTTATGAAATTTCCATAGAGGAAAAACATTTCCTTAAGGGAAATTTGATGTTCAGAAATTTCCCTAGAGGAAATTTGAAGATCAATGATTTCCTTAGAGGAAATTTGTTGTCTTGAATTTTCCTCCAAGGAAAAGTGTTTGTCAAAAATTTCCTCACAGGAAAAAGTATTTCCTCCAAGGAAAATTTGAAGCTACAAATTTCCTCACAGGAAAAAGTATTTCCTCAAAGGAAAATTTGAAGCTGCAAATTTCCTCAAAGGAAAAAGAATTTCCTCTAAGGAAATAGAATTTCCTCAAAGGAAATAGAATTTCCTCAAAGGAAATAATTATGCAGCAAATTCCCTAAGGGAAATCTTTTTCCCTTGAGGAAAAAACAATTTCCCTTGAGGAAAAATCTTTTTCCTTCAGGGAAATTTGATTTCCCTTGAGGAAAAGTACTTTTCCTCTGAGGAAATTGTTGAAAAAAGGGGCATAACTTTTTCAACAGTGGTGCTAGATCCAAAAAATTTTAGGACAAATATCAGGGAACCAATACCAACCAAGTTATCAACTTTGTTTTGACTTAACTCCAAACATTAAGGTGACAACTTTTGCACTCAGCGGAATTGCAAACTTGTCCCGGAGACTGTTAATTATAGCTACCTGTTTTATTAATTGATGCTTTGAAATTTTAATTTTAGTTCTTGGTTGGAAAAAATGATACAATGTACCATTCAAAATTTCATATTGACTAGTTTCATACGGTATTGCATGAGCTCTTTTTCTCTCATTGGGTAAAACTCCTTTTTCTAAGAAATCAATAATTGGTCCAAAATATGGGCATGCTTTTTGCAAAGTTGATATTTCATCTAATGAATAAATTGAAATATTTTCAGAAGTATTTGTGATTTGTTCCAACGTTTCTTTAGGGAAAACAAACGTTATTTCAGTCAATGAATCAGAATTGTGATCTGTATTATTATAGTCACGCCTGGATAAACTATCACAATGTTGGTTTCTAGAACCTGGTCTATGAATTACCTCAAAATTGTATTCTTGAAGTTTTAAAGCCCACCTAATTAATCTTGAATTTGTATGTTTAATAGTTTGTAACCAAGATAGTGCTTTGTGATCTGTATACACAGTAAATTTGTTGCTTATAAGATAAACATGAAAATATGCAACGGCTGACACTAGTGCTAGCATTTCTTGTTCTGTAACCGTGTAATTTTTTTCTGCTGGAGATAATGCTCTACCTCCATAACCAATAACATGTTCTTTTTTGTCTTCTCCAAATTGTGATAAAATGTAACCTATAGCGGAACCTGAAGCATCACATGATATAATGAATGGCTTGTTAAAATTTGAAAACTTTAGAACAGGAGTTGATGTCAAAGCAGTTTTTAAAGTTTCAAAAGCTTTTTGGCAATCTGAAGTCCATTTGAAAGGAGAATCCTTTGTAAGTAACCTATTTAAAGGAGACGCAATTTTAGCATAGCCTTTAACAAATTTTCTATAGTAGTTGCACAATCCCAAAAAACTTCGGACATCATGTTGATTGTTTGGAATCGGAAAAGTTTCAACAGCTTTGGTTTTAGATGTGTCAACCTGAATACCTTCTTTAGAGATAATGTGTCCTAAATATAAGATTTCTGGTTTAGCAAATTCACATTTATTTGGTCTTAATTTTAGGTTTGCTGTTTTTAACCTACTAAAGATTAATTCTAAATGATGTAAATGAGAATCGAAATCTTTAGACCAAATAATGACATCGTCAACATAGACTAAACAATGTTTCCATGTAAGACCTCTTAAAACTTGAGTCATTAAAGATTGAAAACTTTGGCAGGCATTGTTTAGACCATAAGGCATTCTTTTAAATTGATACAAATTATCATGTGTAATAAAGGCTGTTTTGTGTTTTGAATTTTCTTCCAAAGGCATTTGATAATAGGCCATGGTCAAATCAAGTCTTGAGTAAATTGTAGCATTTGATTGACCTATAGCGTCAAAAACATCATCTAAACGAGGAAGAGGATATTCTTGAACTACACTTTGAGAGTTAACTTTTCTAAAATCAATACACATTCTCCAACTATTATCTTTTTTCTTTACTAGGACAATTGGTGAACTATATTCACTTGTTGATGGTTCAATAATGTCATATTTTAAAAGTTCATCTATTTGCCTTTGAATTTCTTGTTTAGCTGCTGGTGATGTTCGATAAGGCCGAGATTTAATTGGCTTAGAATTTCCTGTATCAATTTTATGATGATACACATTTGTTTTACCTAGTTCTTTTAGGCTAGTTGCAAAAACATCTCTATTTTCATTTAAAAATTTAGTTAATTTTTGTTTTTGTTGATCGGTTAAATCGCTTTTTGAAAAATCAAAGTGAAGATCAGATTGAGCGGAAGATGTTTGCTGCACCGAATTTAAAGATGAAGTTTTTGATTTATTTTCCGATTGATTATCATCTAAAGACAATATACTTGTAGTGTCTACATCATTAATAGTAGCTATAATAAAACCAGGGCGCAGTTTTATTATTTCGTTTGTGGGATTTAGAATTTGTATAGAGGCTTTGTTGTTTTTGTTTTTAATCAAACATTTAGCCGTTAGAAAATTGTTTTTGGAAGTTTGAATTGGTTCCAATAAGTAAGTTTGTTGAGGTAATGCTTTGGATAATCTAACACCTATATTTTTCATTGTGTTAGGTTGGATTGAAGTTGTCTTGGAAACTCTAGCATAACCCGGTGTAACTTTTATTACATTGATAGTAACTGAATCTTTAATTAAAGATAGTGTTTGATTATTCCAATTTAAACAAACACTTTTTTCTTTACAAAAATCTGTGCCTAAAATCATGGAATGTCTTAAAGCTGGTATAATGTAAAATATTTGAGAAAGAAGTAAACCACCTATTTTAAAATTTAATTCTAACT
Organism: Mytilus edulis; assembly: GCF_963676685.1. Lineage (NCBI taxonomy): Eukaryota > Metazoa > Mollusca > Bivalvia > Mytilida > Mytilidae > Mytilus > Mytilus edulis. Next base: position 79,079,862 of record NC_092354.1, on the reverse strand, counting down.
TTCCTTTAACTGGGTAAGTAGCTCCTCCTGCCCCTACTATGTGTTTTATTTCAGAGCTGAGTAGAGATTTGTTGGCGAATTTAGTTTTTAAAAATGTCTTTTCATTTAATGCCGAAATTGTGGAACCAGTGTCCAAAAGTGCTCTTAATTTTAAATCACCTAAAGTAATTGGAAGTAAACATTGATTTATTTCTGTGACTAATATTTTAGCTTGAGGCTTTGAACTTTCAAAATTTGAACAATTTCTGTTAACATTGTTCTTTTTAGTATGCCTGTTCAATGAATTTCGAACAGGCGTAAATTGCTATTGTGGGTGCATTCTTTTAGAAAATAGACAGGCTCTTGAAAAGTGACCAACTTTGTTGCAAATATGACAAACAACATTACTTGCAGGACATTGAGAACGATCTTGACAAAATCCGTTACAATAAAAACATCTACGATTTAAAGATTGAGGATTTTGATAGCGGAGCGGCTGTCGAATGTTTTGATTGAATGATTGACGGGGAGGCATTCTATTAGTTCTTGGACGAGGGAAATTTGGTTGTGTTTGTCTAAATCTGTTAGATATATATGTTTGCTGATTTGGTGTTCTTTGATTAAAATAAGGCTGTTGAACATAAACAGGATTAGGAGGTTGTTGAAATTGATTTTGGGGATGACTCGTTTGTGGAGTCGAATTGATAACATTGATTGATTTAATTTCTTCTTTTAAAGAATGAATTTCATCGAGAACGGTTTGATTAATTGAGGTTACGGAACCTATACTAGAATTTATTGCTTTTTCTGCCAAAACAGCGGCATGCCGTAACTCTTCAATGTTTTGGGGTTCTTTTGTCATGACAATTGTTTTGAAATCAGACCTTAACCCATTCATTGCTACAGCTAGCAATATATCATCAGATATATTTCTATTTGTAGACAATTTTAACAATCTAGACAAATAGTCGAGTACAGATTCAGTCCTTCCTTGGTGAGTTTGTAATATTGTTAGATCCAATAGATGTTGTTTGTCTTTAAATCTCTCTTTAAAAACGGAGATCAATTCATCAAAATTAGATTTTTTTGTGGCCGAAACTGTGTCATACCAAATTCTGGCATGGTCTTCCAAATGGAAGGGGAATGACTCTGCACTCTTTTGTTTAGTTAAATCATAAAAAGAACAGTATTGTTTAAAAGTGTTTAGCCAAGTTTCAGGGTTTTGAGAATTATCACCCTTGAATTTTTCAATTTTTAAAGAAGAAGACATGTTAAAAATGTTCATAGGTGGTATTGGTGTCCTACCTGCTGAAATAGCTGCTGACGCGGTGGATGTTGTTGTTGCTGGTGGTGGTGCGGAGGTCGTTGAAATTGGTATTAAAGATGCAGTTGAAGATGGCACTGTAGTGGCTGTTGTCACAATTGCTATGGCTGCTGGGGCCGTGTTTGACGAAAAATGGGACGGCGTCTGTAAAGCAGGCAATGAAAGTTTGTTTACCAGTAATGGCGTTCCGGGATACAGATGTTGTACTGGTCCAGGTGTTGATGTCCCTGTAGAATGCGTCAGGAAGGCTTCTGGGATTTTGGGTCGAACCAACCGTGTTGGTTGTAATGGCCTGATTGGAGTTGAGACACTTGAAGGGATGAACGGGTTATGATCAGGAACAGGTCCAGTTGGTTGGTCACTGTATTGAGGAGGAAGAGTCCACGGATCTTGGACGAATGGTATTGTGGTGTCCTCACGTTCAGGAATTCTACTTTCGAAACGGTGTTTCGGTACGAATAACTCCTCTTCTGGCAAAATGTTCAATTGAAGAAACGCTGTATCTAGCTTATGGTGTTCTGCCTCTTTACTGTAATTTAGAGGTGTTTTTCCTGGTTTTGTAGGTTTTCCTGTCGCTTTAAACATCCTGCACCATTCTATTGCGACAATTGTTACCGTGTTTTGTAATCCGTGCTAAAGTATTGACGTATGTCACAATAAGGGGGAAACAAACTCACAATCAATTGGTAGATAGGCCGGAATCAGCAACAGGAAAAGCTAGAATACAATAAGTGTTCGAATTGAACACAAATTGTAAACCTAGGCTTTTATAGACTTTATTGTAATTACTGATTATCAAATTATCTTTGATGTCTTGACCACTGCTAATAGAATTTCGAAGGATGGCCAAAACAACCAGATGTTTACGATAATTGTTAAATTATTATTAATCTTATGTGTGTACAATACTTGATTATCAAGAAACAAGAAACTAATTAACCTTATGTCGCATCTGCTATTTGTCTTAGAATACATTATTAGATTTTCATTATGATAGAAATTGTTATAAATTTGTTTATCTTTAACTTGTACTGACCAATAAGTTATGTAACAGTCTTTGTGGAATTGAGAAACTCAATTTCCATTCTTAATAACAGCATATTGATACCAATAATCTATATTAATATCAGGAATAGTTAGATGAATAGTTTACAACCTAGTTTGTCCAAAAGTCATGTCAAATCTACTTTCATAATTTAAAGCATCAACAATCTATACCTTATATTCATAAATGAAACAATAGCAATATAAAACACAATTTTACATTACAATATTTGCGTCTCTGTCTTGGCGCAGTTAAAACCTCACCAGGTAAAGTTTGTTTGTAGAGGCTAATGAGCACTTACACTCGAACAGACGTTTGAATATGCTGTCAAACTAAAAGGCTATTCAGATAATCCTGCTTACAGCTGTGTTTTAATCCGATTTACTAGTATGAAGATATTTTTGCAAAGCATGAAAATAACATTCTTCCGTTAGGTATACGTTCAAAACCACATTTAGCTTCTTTGATTTAAAATTTAAAAAAGTTCAAACTTGCAAATGTCCTCCATGGCAACTTCCGAAACTAAAAGTCATATTTGATCTCCGTGAACACAATAAAAATAAAATAAATACTATTTTAATTCAGCAACACTTTTATCTAGATTTTTCAACTGTCTATACTGATGGTCCAAAGTTTGGCAGTGTTGTCTGCTGTCTTCAGGGACATAGCTGCAACTTTCCGTTTGCCATCTGATGCATCCATCTTTACAGCTGAAGCAGAAGCAATAATTTGGGCTTTGAAATATATTGCATAGAGGACAGAGTTACATTTCATGGTTTTATAAACGCAGACTTGTTAACATGACATGACATAGTTTAAGGCTGTGTTGAGTTCCACTGGTCGATGTAGTTGTTTATTGACGGTGTTGGTTTCCACTGTTAGTTGTAGTTGTAGTTGTTAGTTTGCTTCAGGATATATATGTTTATAATATACGAACAGATTGTTATTAGTGTCTAAAGGTTACATGTAATTGTTTCGGATTTGCTGTATTAATAACTTCCTGATGAGGACCAGCTACATTATATTGGAAGCAAACAATGTCGTGGTAAGCAGAGATGCTTCAAGTGTTCTGACGAAGGACACGAGGGAACAAACTGTAACTCTGAATCTTCTAAATGCGTAAACTGTGGTGAATCCCATTTTTCATCGTCTAGGGACTGCCCTGCTTACCTCAAAGAAAAAAATATTATTAAAATTAAAACAGAAAGAAACATCAGTTACCCAGAAGCTAAACAGATAGCTTCTGTTTCGAATGATCTCCTCGTTTCAAACAGACCATCGTACGCCAGCAAGGTTGTCCGCTCATTCAGTCACGAGAATACACAAACTCGCATGACTTGGCCAATTGATGCGGACAATTTTACAATGCTGCCTGTTGAAACAGGACCTGCCGATAAAATATTAATTCCAAGAAAACCAAAATCTTCCAAAACCAGTACTCAGTCAACTCAATCTTCCCTACAGAGCTCAATATCATCACCAAAAAAAAAATGAGAAAAGGAAATCAAATAAAAAAGAAACAGTAGAAATACACAATTGGAGCGGTGAATCTGTCTGGGATCTTCCCACTGACATAGATGATTATTCCACCTCCAAAAGTCTTCCTTCATCTAAGAAGTTAACTTCTTCGTCCAGTACAAAGTCTACTAGAGCCACATCTCCTCTTCGTTCTCCAGAAAAGAAGGATGTCCAAAAGAAGCCAGTAAGTACATCCTCTCAGAAGTCTTCTGATTCGAGGTCGCGGGGTAGGGGTCGAGGCGGAGTAAAACCAGCTGCGTGTGGTCCTGGAGATCGACGACTCTCCTCGCACAACAGATTTTCATCACTTGCCGACGAAACTGAAATGGAAATCGAAAGTGTTCCGCCACCCGAAAGATCACAATCTCAGGGTGAGCGAAATAAGAATGCTGGCAAACTCGACAGCATTCGCCCTTCTATTATTAAATAATGACAAATATCATCCAATGGAATTGCCGAGGTCTTAAAATAAATCTTCTCGAGTTAACACTTCTAGTTCAGTCATTTTTACCTATTGCATTTTGTCTTCAAGAAACTCATCTAAAAGAAAGTGACAATGTATCTTTAAAGACCCAAATGTTGCTAAACACCTATCCGACCTCCATGATAAATATGTTGTTGTCCCCGCAGACAAAGCCCCAAATAACATCGTTTTTGTCTGTAAAAGTCATTACATTAATTGCTTGATAAACGAATTAGGTATAGACAATTCACTTGGAAACTCAACATATACCCTCACGACACTTACCAAAGAGGAAATCCTGGATAATCATAGGTCTGTTCTTTGTTCCTTTGGTATTTCAACCAAAGATGAAGAACTGGATCTTCCATCACTGTATTGGATACCTAAACTACATAAGTGTCCTTACAAACAACGGTATATTGCTGGGTCTTCCAAGTGCTCCACAAAACCTCTTTCTAAATTATTAACATCCATTTTATCAGCAATCAAAGACGGGCTTCAAAGTTATTGTGAAACTGCCTATTCTAGAGGTGGCGTGAATCAGATGTGGATACTTAAAAATTCCAAAGATCTTTTAGAGTACATACAATCTAACTCTCTTTCATCTTGTAACAGTATTAAAACATTTGACTTCTCTACTCTTTACACAAGTATTCCACATTCCAAACTTAAAGACAAATTAAAAGAGTTGGTATTACTTTGCTTCATAAAAAAGAATGGCCAACGTAGATACAAGTATCTTGTCTTAGGGAGGGATAAATCCTACTTTGTAAAGAATCACTCTGATTCAAACAAAAAATTCTCTGAAACCGATATTATCAAGATGCTTGATTTCTTGATTGACAACATATTTGTTACGTTCGGAGGACGTGTTTTTCAACAGACTGTCGGCATACCAATGGGAACAAACTGTGCCCCTCTACTTGCTGACTTGTTTCTTTATTATTATGAGGCTGACTTCATGCAGGAACTTCTTAGGAAGAAAGATAAGAAGTTAGCAATATCCTTTAACTCTACTTTCCGCTATATAGATGACGTTCTTTCACTAAACAATTCAAAATTTGGTGACTATGTGGAACGCATCTATCCCATCGAATTGGAGATAAAGGATACTACAGATACAGTTAAGTCAGCTTCATATCTTGACTTACATCTAGAAATTGACAATGAGGGTCGGTTGAAGACAAAACTTTACGACAAAAGAGATGATTTCAGCTTTCCAATTGTGAACTTTCCATTTCTAAGTAGCAACATTCCAGCAGCACCTGCATACGGGGTATATATCTCTCAATTGATACGATATTCCCGTGCTTGCATTTCCTATCATGATTTTCTTGATAGAGGGTTACTGCTCACAAGGAAGCTATTAAATCAAGAGTTCCAAATGGTGAAGTTGAAATCATCCCTTCGTAAATTTTACGGACGCCATCACGAGTTGGTTGACCGTTATGGAATAACCATTTCACAAATGATATCGGATATGTTCCTCACGTCGTAACTACAATCCCCTTCCCTTTCATGAATTTGACCTACCGAATTAGACTATTTACCGGATTTGTAATCACATAAGCAACACGACGGGTGCCGCATGTGGAGCAGGATCTGCTTACCCTTCCGGAGCACCTGAGATCACCCCTAGTTTTTGGTGGGGTTCGTGTTGTTTATTCTTTAGTTTTCTATGTTGTGTCATGTGTACTATTGTTTTTCTGTTTGTCTTTTTCATTTTTAGCCATGGCGTTGTCAGTTTGTTTTAGATTTATGAGTTTGACTGTCCCTTTGGTATCTTTCGTCCCTCTTTTAAAAGGATACAACATGTTTAGCACATTTTCTAAAGTAGATGAACGTGCTTCAGGCGGATCATCCATTTTTGTGAAGGACAACGTCATTCATAGCACAGTCCAACTCACCACGGATCTGCAAGCAGTTGCAATTCGTTTATCATTAGACAAAACAATTACTTTATGTTCGATATATATTCCACCCAATTCAATTATAGATAAAGCAAAACTCAAAAACCTCACTGATCAATTACCCTCACCATTTATACTTATAGGCGACTTCAATGCTCACAATCCATTATGGGGTAGCAAGACTCATAATGCCAAAGGTAAGATCATTGAGGACTTTGTCTCTCAAGAAGGATTATGCATTTTTAATGATGGATCTAATACGTATCTTCATCCTGGAAACGGGTCTTATTCTTCTATCGATATCACTATTTGCGATCCCTCTCTGCTTCTGGATTATTCATGGCGTGTTCATGATGATCTATGTGGAAGTGATCACTTTCCAATAGTACTTGAACATCTTTTTACTTCTGCCCAACAGAGAGTACCACGTTGGAAACTTGACAAGGCGGACTGGTCCTTGTTTGAGAATCTCTGTCAAGCGGAACTTCAGTCAAAGATGTTTGAGACTGTACAAGATCCAATTTTAACTTTTAATACAGTTTTAACGTCAATTGCTGACAGAACTATTCCTAAGACCTCGGCAAATCCGAAACATCCCAGCAAACCATGGTTTGATGACGCTTGTGATCAAGCCATAGGTGACCGTAAACTATCTGAAAGACGGTTCAATCAACAACCAACGACGGAAAACTTGAGTAATTTCCGTATTTTTCGCGCTAAGGCACAGCGGACTTGTAGGCAAGCCCGACGAACATCCTGGAAAAAATTTGTCTCGGGGATTACATCTCGCACTCCGATGACAAAAGTATGGAATATGGTAAACAAAATAAAAGGTAAAAATTCTAAAGCCACTGTAAAACATTTAAGACGGCAATGATTTATTAACATCTGAAAAGGATATTGCCAACAAGCTTGGTGAAACTTTTGCGAAATCTTCTTCTTGTAACAACTACAGGGAAGACTTTAAAAAAGTTAAAAAACAAAAAGAAAAAATTAAATTAAACTTTAAATCAAAAAATGGTGAAAATTATAATAAACTATTTTCTCTTGAAGAACTTAAAACATCTCTGTCAAAAGCCCATGATACAGCTTGTGGGCCTGATAATATTCACTACCAACTCTTAAAACACTTGCCAGATTCCTCGCTAGAAGCTCTCTTGCAGCTCATGAATAACATCTGGGAATCTGGTGATTTACCATCAATCTGGAAGCTTGCAACCGTCGTGCCTATTCCAAAACCAAGTAAAGATCATACGGATCCTATTCATTATCGACCAATTGCTCTTACCAGTTGTGTCTGTAAAACACTAGAACGGATGGTCAATGATCGCCTTGTTTGGTTCTTGGAATCCAATCGGCTATTAGCCAATATCCAGTGTGGATTCCGACAGGGCCGCAGTACTCTTGATCATCTTGTTCGATTCGAATCATTTGTCCGTAATGGTTTTGCGAAAAATGAACATGTGTTGTCGGTCTTTTTCGACCTTGAGAAGGCCTATGATACTGCATGGAAATATGGTATTTTAAAAGATCTATTTGATATGGGGTTGAAAGGCAATATGCCTAATTTTATTTCTAATTTTCTCTCTAATAGACAATTTAATGTTAGAGTTAATTCGACCATGTCTGATCTGTATGATCAAGAGATGGGTGTCCCTCAGGGCAGTATTTTATCTGTTACATTATTTAGTCTTAAAATCAACAGCCTTGTTGAAGTTTTAAAAAAGTAATATTGAAGGTTCATTGTACGTTGATGATTTTTTAATATGTTACAGAGGCAAAAATATGAATAACATAGAAAGACAATTACAATTATGTCTTGGAAGAATTGAAAAATGGGCCTCGGAAAATGATTTTAAATTTTCCACGTCAAAAACGGTCGGGATGCATTTTTGTAACAAAAGGAAATTACATCTTGATCCAGAACTCACTTTGTACGGCAACCCAATTAAAATGGTTGATGAAACCAAATTTCTTTGGTTAATTTTCGATAAAAAGTTAACCTTTCTACCCCATATCAAAATGGTAAAATCGAGATGTTTAAAAGCTTTAAATATTTTAAAAGTTGTCGGCAGCACTGACTGGGGTGTTGATCGCAACATTTTACTTAATTTATATAGATCTCTAGTTAGATCTAAACTAGATTATGGCTCTATAGTGTATGGCTCTGCAAGGAAGTCCTACATACAGATTCTTGATGCTGTGCATCACCAGGATTTGCGTCTCTGTCTTGGCGCATTTAAAACCTCACCAGTTGAGAGTCTGTATGTAGAGGCTGATGAGCACTCACTCTCTAACAGACGTTTGAAGCTTGGACTTCAATATGCTGTCAAACTAAAAGCCTATTCAGATAATCCTGCCTACAGCTGTGTTTTTAATCCGATTTATGAAGATATTTTTGCAAAACATGAAAATAAAATTCCTCCGTTAGGTATACGTTTAAAACCACATTTAGCTTCTTTTGATTTAAAATCTGTTGCTCAAGTTAAAATTTGCAAATGTCCACCATGGGAACTTCCCAAACAAAAAATGATATTTGATCTCCGTGAACACAATAAAAATAAAACAAATCCTCTTTTAATTCAGCAACACTATGCTGAAATTAAAGCCAATTATCCAGATTTTTCAACTGTCTATACTGATGGATCAAAAGATGGCGACAGAGTTGCATCTGCTGCTGTCTTCAGGGACAGAGCTGCAACTCTCCGTTTGCCATCTGATGCATCCATCTTTACTACTGAAGCAGAAGCAATAATTTTGGCTTTGAAATTTATTCAGATAAATCCAAATTTAGTATATGTTCTGATTCACTTTCATGCTTACAAGCTATACAAAATACTAAAATTAAAAACCCAACAATTCTCCAAATTTTATATGTAATGAGGAATTTGAAAATTCTTCTGAAAGAAATAATATTATTATGGGTACCGAGTCATGTTGGAATCCTTGGAAACACAGCTGTAGACCTTGAGGCAAAGCATGCCCTGGGTGGCCCTTTATCTAACTGTGATATACCATATACTGATTTTAAATCTAATATTAGAGAATATGTGTTTAATATTTTAAAAAATGAATGGAGTAAAAAAGATAATAATAAATTACATGAAATTAAACCTAATATTGGTAAACCTTTTAATAATTTTATGTGCAGAAAAGATCAGTGTATTATTACTAGATGTCGTATTGGTCATACTAGAATAACACACGAGTATCTTTTAAAAAATGAAGATGAACCACAATGTGTACCTTGCAACTGCAAGTATACTACTAAGCATGTTTTAATTAATTGTATTGACTTTGCTGATATTCGTAAGAAGCATTTCAATGTCAATAATATGTATGATTTATTTAATAATGTTCCATTTACAAATATTGTTGCATTTTTAAAAGAAATTGGAATTTATTATAGAATATAAAAATGTTATTATATTTAAGTCGTTTTTGATTTTTATCACGTTATTTTACTCATATTGATTTTTATTTGTAAATAATCAATTTGCTTTAGTCTAGAATTTTATTATATTGAAGAACTTTTTGTCTTATTTTAAAAATATGCTTTAAATTGTAAAAATATTCGAATTAGCTCTCGCCGCGATATAGCCTTTTTGTGCTAATGCGGCGTAAAGCAACCAACAATCAATCAATCAACATACTATCGGTCAAATAAGTTGCCATAGGCAAAATTGTGTTTGGTCGTACCTTCACTGTACATCTTGTTTTCCAATTTTCTTTATTGGCAAATAAGGCTATGATACATAATTTACTTAAATTAACTGGATAGACTGGACTTTTAATTTCACAAAAATTAACTAAAGGATTGAAACACTTTTAAATTTATTGGTATTTAGCAGCATATATTTAGTTTTTTCTTGGTTTGCAGCAATAACTTCTGCTTCTAATTCATACTGAGCAACCATATTACTCGAGTAAGATCAGTTATCGTAGTAGGAACAGGTAAGTTGTGAATCTTGTAAATATCATAAGTGTCTCTTATATCTAGTAATGGTAACGTAATGATAATGATTATTTTGTTTTCGTCCAAAACTGTACTACAGGTCAAAAATTTATAAAAATTCCGAATATCTTTTACTTCGACACCAGGTATTTTTAATGTCGCCGGTAGTCGTCGTTTTATGTCAGCCAATAATACTCGTAAATTACCGGGTGAGATAAGACTGGGTGACATGTGTCCTAAGCACAACATGTTTAGTTGTAATTGCAGATGGTTTAAATAATCCCCTGCTATATTCAGAAGGTCCTTTATTTCACCTTTTATCATGTCCATATGCAAATAAGCTTGTAAATAACTCCCCATAACTTCAATTTGTTTTTCTATATATGTGGCAAAAGTGTGTAGCCTATTTCCCAGTTCTTCAACACTTTCAATCAGCTCATTAACCTTGTGTCTATTTTCAGAAACATGTGTTTGTGTAGCATTCAAGAGTTCTAAACTTTGCTGTTTCGTCGTAAAATAAAGATTTGTAATCATTGAATTGTGAATGGAGATAATCTTTAGTCCGATTTAATCCTTCAACCTCCCTTTGTAAACTTAAGATAGTAGCCAAAATGTGTTTTTTTTTCTGGGGTGTAAAACATAGAAGTTTTTGTGTAGCGAGAAAAGCTTTGCCCAAGTCTTGTTCTATTTTATTAAGAAATAATTCAAAAGGATCCAAGTCAACGACAAAAGTAATGAGCCAATTTGACCTTGTAGTTGCTATTTCTTTGATTTTCTGGAAAATGTCATTTTCCTTGACAATGAATTGGCTGGTTAAGCCAAAAAGAACAAGTGAGAACCACCACCACTTCATCACTGGTTCTTCCTAAAAATAATGATACACATATAAATTATCATAATATTTTTTTATTTATCTGGACTTTATCAATTCTGAAATTCGTACGACAGTCCTGAATAGAATGTTTTTTTGTTTTCTATTATAGTTTCGAATTTAATTATCAGGTCGAAAATTCGTATCCGGTGCATTTTCCTTGCATTGTTCATGATTACTTCTTGGTGGTAAACCCTAAAGCGTGGGATCGTTTTAACCATCCAATGGCTTTGAAGTTCTCCACCGTCCACTTCCTCAGATGTTCCCGATATGATAGATTATGAATTTCGGCAAATTGTTTCCGGCGTCCAATTATCTCTGCGAATTTTGTGGGTAAACCACAAAAATTGTCGATAATGATTGGATCCGACAGGTTTATCAGCTTTTGTATTGCATGGAATTCTTTAAATAGAGGTTCCCTTCTCTTTCGATCTAGTATTTCCCTCCAAAAATTGGTCTTAAACATAACATATATGTGCTCCCATACTAAATCAGGTAATAATTTCAACAGAGAAAGGGGTTCTAGCTGGGCATACATTTCTTCATTGTCTGCCATTCTGTAAAATGAGAATAAATACTAGTTTTATTACATATTTTATAAGTTTTTTTTAGAAATTCTTAAATGATTTGCATCCTTTACTACCTATAAAGCCAATTGATACCTACATAATGCCTATTAAAGCCCTCACTAAATTTTGTACATGTTCCTTAGATACCAATTTTGTTTCGTTAGCCCCAATCTCAGTAGTTTTCTGATTATTTTTTATTTTAACACTATTCACGGACATGTTATTTTCAATGTCAGAGATGTCATAATCGGAAGGCGAATTTTCTACTTCTTCTTTTATGACTTGCTCATCACTTTCTATTTGACTATTATTGACATTATCTTGTTCTGAGAAAATTTTCTTCCCCATTAATTTTTTAGATAATTTCATTAATGCTATATCATCTTCTTCATCAGAATTTTCCCTGTCTTTTTTATACTTTTTGCAATTTGATTTAACGGAGTGTCTGAATCTATGCTTTCATCATCAGAGGAGTCTTCTGATTGCGACACAATGGGAACTACATACACAGCTTTACGTAATGCCCTACCTTGATTGTTGTTAGGAATTTCCCAATCTAACTTAGCCAAACGAATTTGTTCAGCATGAGCCTTTGTGGTTGTCCCATCTAACTGATTTTTTAAAATAAAACTAACAGGTGAAGTTTGTTCTATAATCCTATAGTACGGAGTCCATGTTTTGAAAGTTTGCTTGCCCTTCTATGATTTTTATAAAAAAAAACTGGGTTTCCTACCTCAAACTTTATATCTTTGCTATGTTTGTTTGCGTACTTAGCTTGCTAAAGCTTGGTTCAAGTATAAATCCCAAGTTGTGGAATGATCTTCTATTAATTTTGACAAAACATCATGTAATGTTCTATGAAATCTTTCTATTTTAGCATTACCCTGAGGGTGATAGAATGAAGTTTTAATATGCTTTATATTAAGTTCTTTACAAACTTCCTCCATAGCCTTAGAACAGTTTTCCCCTCCGTTATCACTAGTTAGAATTTGAATCCCAGAATGCCTTGAAGTAATTTCTTCAATCAAAAGATGTGTGACATTGCCAGTGCTTTTTGTTGCGACACTAAAAGCTTCCGGCCACCCTGAGTATAAATCGATTAATCCTATAATGTACCTGTTACCTGACATGGTAGTTGGATACGGTCCACTCAACTCTACCCCTACATGACAAAAAGGATAAGGCGGAATTTTGTTTTCTGAATTTAAGAACTTTGAAACAGTTGGGATCCCCAACTCTAAATTAAATGAAATATAGGGGGAGTCCCTGCAGTCATCTGATTGAGAAATTGGAAATAGTCGAGATCCCCACCTTTAAATTAAACCATATATATTCATGTATGAGAACTAATCAAATGATATATAGGGAGAGTCCTTAGGGTCACCCTACCCACTCTTGTTTGATACTTAGAAACAGATGAGATCCCCACCCCTCAACCATATATATTATGTATTGGACAGTATAACAAATCAAATGAAATATAGGGGAAGTCACTGGGGTCCCCCACCCCTCCTGTTTGAAAACTTGACAACGGTCGAGATCCCCACCCATAAACCATATATATTCATGTATGGGACAATATAAAAAATCAAATGAAAAATAGGGGTAGTCCCTAGGGTCACCCCACACCCTCTTGTGTGTGTTTATAGAACTTGTAAAAGATTTAGATACCAACGCCTAAACCATATTCATTCCTGTTTTTCATTTCAAAAAGATTGAATGACATACAAGGTCAATCTCACAGGCGACACATATGCATATCACTTTGCTAGACCCTTACACCTGTCATTTTATTCCAAACTTAGACATCATGGACTTTGGGTTAAGGTGGGGGTCATTTACATTTACTATGGACAGGTCAGTCAGACCTCACCATTAATCCCTGTAGTAGAAAACATTTGTCTGATTTGTGTCTCATAACTTTTGTACTGTAAAACACAAACTCAGTTTTCTTTCCAGGGAAACAACCCCATTCATACTTTTACAAGCTCGTAATTAAGTCAACTTGAACTAATAACAGTCAATTAATACGAACAATTACGCTCAACTAGAAGAGCTGCAATTATTGCAAATTTGTACCATTGCTGACTCATAAAAGACTCATGACCATTCGTGGTCATGTGCGTTGCTATTGAAAACCTTGATAAAATATGAATTATTTGCCTTAATGTTTAATTCATTAAATGAACATCAATGCACAATTATATATGAATGTTTAATGTTTGTTCTTTTAAATCTTAAAAAAACAGTTGAAGCAACATTGCCAGTTTTCATAATTATGTTTGCCTTGGTTTTTGGTTAACTGTCTACAGTGCTTACAGCGCTTAGATTATATTCTATGGGTCATTATATCCGTGGAAACCTCATATGAAGGCTATAATTGTAATTTTATTTTTACTACAAATATAATAAAATGTCATTGTGATATATTTGATTTTGTAAGAAATTAGTTGGTACAATATTATTGTCTCCTAGAAAATAACAAAATAGCTTTTTTTTCTTCTTCAAAAAACGATATTAAATAAAATTCTATTTTTCCATTTTAGGACATATCATGCTTTCATTACATGTCGCCCAAAAGTCTATCTATAAATCAGGTCTTTTCAGTGAGTCAGTTAAAGTATGGTATTCAATTTTTTAACTTAAATATGGCCGGTAGTTTTCTCGTTTGAATTGTTTTACATTGTCTTATCATGGCCTTTTATAGCTGACTATGCGGTTTGGGCTTTGCTCATTGTTGAAGGCCGTACGGTGACCTATAGTGGTTAATGTTTGTGTCATTTTGGTCTTTTGTGGATAGTTGTCTCATTGGCAATCATACCACATCTTCTTTTTCATCATGTTATTATATTTATATATTTATCATTGCCATTTGGTATTAATAGTCCATTTGCCATTTTAGTGACATTGGACAGTCGCCTGATACAACAGTATTAACATTTCAGGCTTTGCATTGGAAAAAGCCAATTTTTCCCGTATGAAACCAGTAGAAAATTGACAAAGGGCAGTAATTTGTTTAAAAAGTGTGTAATTACAGAATCAAATTATTTGGAATTGCATTAGACTATAGTGACTGACTAGACATGCAATTGTAAAATTCATTCCATGTTTCTGAGATTATTTTTGTCCAGTAAGAATTTGTACACATGCAAGTACTTACTTCATGAAGTTGTTAAAGTCAAAATTGGCATTCACCATGCAGCCAGTTAGAGGGGTCTTGGTAGACTGGTCTGTTGACTTGCGACGTACACAGCCATTATGAACGTCCGCTGCAACCTGACGGACATCTTCTGCTACTGTGGGATCATCCCATATGAATGGCAGTGTTGACTTGGTCAACCATGAATTCACAAAGGCTAAGGTACACCTGTGAAAACAAGAAATTCAATATAGTACTTCACAAATTATTGGATTATCAATGTAACCTTTGAATTTTATTCTTAATACATGATTACCCGATAAATTTTTCCCAATAGATATTTTGTTTACACACTGAAAGTTAAAATATTTCAAGAAATAAGCGAGAAATGGGATTGCACATGATGCGAATTGAAGTGAATTGCCTACAAACCGTACAGTTTATATCAAATTATTTTCTATTCACCGTACACACCTGCGGCTGTACACCGTACACAAAAACTTTTTTTCACACTTGTTTTTATCCAAAATGCTTCATGTAATGAATTATCTAAGGTAGGTTTGTGATTGGTAACCATCACTTTTGCACTGTATTAGCTTTCATTCAGATATACCATGTACATGGCTCGACAACTGCATCGAAATTGAAAATTCCTGTTAACCTTCACAACTATTTGCACAAGTAAAAGTTTATTATTCATATCAGAATATAAAAGATGTCTTATAAATAGGTACGAATCGATGTGAAAATTATTTGGAAGCAGGATTTTCAGATGTTGAAAAATGTACACTATACGCAGATAAAACAAAACAAAGATTTTCTTATTGTGTCAGGTCATAATTGATGATGCTCCGCTAGCTTATTACCTATATCCGGTGTACTGCTTATCCACGGTGATAATTGTTTTCCATTAGACGAAATGATATTATTGTATCAATTATAAGGGTATTGTTGTGTTTTGTACAATCTTATTTGTTTCAACAATTCCTGCTTTCGCTAATCAAATATTGTCTGTGAGGAAAGAAGCATATTGAATTATACCTTTAAATAGGCATTCATTTAAACATCAATTTATATATATATATAGGAAGATGTGGTGTGAGTGCCAATGAGACAACTCTCCATCGAAACAATTTTAAAAAAAAGCATTATAGGTCAATGTACGGCCTTCAACACGGAGCCTTGGCTAACACCGAACAACAAGCTATAAAGGGCCCGAAAATTACTAGTGTAAAACCATTCAAACGGAATAACCAACGGTCTAATTTTGTACTGTTACCAGTGTTGATTTTTTATTGTTTAACAGAAATTCTATCGATTTTTCATAAGTTTTCCCGGACTATTTTTTATTGCTAGATTTTTGTACTTTGAAGTTCGTTACTGTCCCCCTTACTTTTTTGTTTCCTAAATTGAAAGCATGAACGTGGTCACAGGCATTTAAAAGTATCGTAAACTACGCCAACTCACAATGTAAGTTTATAATTCATAGTTTTTAATGATTGTATGATGAAAGTTAATATGTTTCCACATCAAGATAAATTTTGTATATGTGTATATCAGCCAAAAGTTTTGTCACTGTTTTTACAAAAGTATGGAAAGCCATTTGGTGCTATAATTTTTGAATGATTTGATTGAAAATTCATTTTGATACATAGATTTGAACTGTTAGTTTTATGATTTTTGTAGTCATGAGTATGATGAGTTAGCTAAGGTTTTGTTTTTGTTTTTTGTAGCTTTTTACCAACATCACAGCACACATATGTAGAACTTGTTATTTCATGGTTTTCGAAATAAATGATATACATTACTGTGGCTTATGGTTATACTAGTATGCACTGAGGCAGAATAGTAAAAAGATTGCAAAGACACAGTTCGATACAGAATAAAATGCAGTAGTTCCTACAAACAATTTTATGAAATGGCTCAATCACAACCACTTCCGCCTGAAACAACAGTAATACATGAACATAAAATGACAGAGAAAGGTAAAGAACTTTATCATTCACATAAGATAAAATACCTTAAGCAAATTGACGGTTCGTGGGAAACTATAGAAAATTTACTCGAAGAATTATCAGAGTGCTCGAAGGAGCTGAAACCTCTACGCAAACTAGAGAAAAACATTTTGAAGTCTCGTGAAAAATACTGTGAAAACTCAAATCAATATATTGAGTTTTTGACACGCAAGAATAATGAAGACAGTAATGACGCATTACCCACCTTTAAGACTGAGTTTAAAAAGTGCAATGAAATCATTGACAATGCATTACAACAAATTAAGACATTGAAATTAACCGCAGCTGAAACTATGTCAGTAGTTCCTGTAGAGTCTGTCCGTTCAAACAATAGTGGTAAAAGCGGCTCAATTTCGAGTTCAGCTATGGCTAGGAAGCGTGTAAATGCTGAAGTTCAACGAACAAAGTTACAATATGCGGAACAACAAACAAAATTAATTAAGCAAAAAGCAAGATTAAGTGAATTAGAAACACAGTCTAAAGCCTTAAAAGACCGTGAAAAAGCTGAAGTTGATGCAGATTTAGCACTGCTTAAACAACAGACAGAAGCCGCTGTCGCAGAGGTCGAGGTCAAAGTTTTAGAAGAAACCGAGAGCGATAGAAGATCCTTGTCGTTACAAGAAGACAAAGAGTATTTACAAAAAGTGAAAATGACACTAACAGAAAAGTATGTAAATGAACAATTTAATGAAGTGGAACAACTCAAATCTCAAGACAAGAATAATAATGTTCCGCAAGATATTCCGAACAATCAAGACAAATTTAGTTCACATACTCCGGCACCTCGGAACCAGTTAAACTACGTCAAGGAATTTGCCAAAATTTCAAGTCGACGATTTGGATCGATCGATAGTTGAAGATATTAAACCAGCAATTCGGCAAAAACAAACATTAAATCCTTATGCAGCTGATTTTGAATTAACTCAACCACCACTGCCACCAAATCATGATCAGTCTGTAGTGTCTGACTTGACAAAGTTTTTGTTGAAGAAAGATTTATTACTTTCTAGATTTCAGAATTTCGATGACTGTCCCGAAACTTATGCTTCATGGAAAGCTACCTTTAAAAGTATTACTGAAGAACTCTCAGTTACGGCTTTCGAAGAAATGGACTTATTAGTTAAATGGCTCGGCCGTGAATCTTCAAAGTTTTCGCAAAATATTCGTGCGTCAAATGTGAACAATCCAAATGCTGGTCTTCGTCGTATATGGGAGCGTCTTGATGAACGCTATGGTAGACCTGAGATGGTAGAAGCTGCAATTAAAACAAAACTACAGAAGTTTCCAAAGTTAACAAACAAGGATCATAGTCGACTTTATGAGCTATTAGATATTCTCACACAAATAGAATCTTCGAAAGAGAATGAGCCATTTTCAAATTTATTGTCATATTTCGACTCTTCTTCTGGTGTTTTACCAATTGTGGACAAATTACCATATAATATACAAGAGAAGTGGACAACACGTGCATCGCAATACAAACTGAGGAACAACGTACCATTTCCACCTTTTTCGTACTTGGTGCAATTTATCAGAGAGGTTAGTGCTGTCAAAAATGATCCCGCGTTTATTTATAGTAATACTGAAACGTCGTTTTCTAGGAAAAATGAAACACGGAAAGTTAACCATGGTGCAACGTCAGTGTTTAACCGAAAAACGGATGTTAATATTAAACAGAAGGAAGAGAAAGAGACAGTACGTTGTCCTATTAATAAAGCCAATCATCATTTGAATACTTGTCGAGCCTTTAAAGCAATGACTTATGAAGAACGCAGAAAGTATCTGAAGGATAATAATATTTGTTTCAAATGCTGCCATTCGACAACTCGTATGTCACGAAATTGCACTGTAACTGTAAAATGCGATCATTGTGGAAGTAATTATCATATAACCGCTATGCATGTAACTGCAAAATCTACTTGTCCTGACGGCGGAGAGAAATCATCTGATACAACGCAAAATGCTAATGATCAAACAGTGTCATCCAAGTGCACGTTATTATGTGGATTTAGTGGTAAATCATGTGGAAAAACCGTTCAGGTCCGTGTGTACCCGAAGAACTTCCCAGATAAAGCCGTTAATGTGTACGCTATACTGGACGACCAAAGTAACAGAACTCTTGCTAAGACTGAGCTGTTTGATCAATTAGGTATAAATACATCGGCCATTCAGTATACTATGTCGTCTTGTGCTGGACGCACTATCATGAATGGTAGATGTGCAGAAAGTCTGATAGTTGAGTCATTGTCTGGTAGTGGAGAACTTGAAATACATTCAGTAATAGAGTGCAGTGCAATCCCAGACGAAAAATCAGAAATTCCGACTCCGGATATTGCTAAATCCTATCCCCATTTACGGGAGATAGCTCATCAAATATTAGATTTGAATCCAAATATAGACATTCAACTTTTGATTGGAAGAGATGTCCCAGAAGCGCACCACGTGTTTAGACAGTTGACAGGACCGAAGGGCACGCCATTTGCCCAGGAGCTCTTTTTCGGTTGGGTAATTATAGGCGATGTTTGCTTAGGCAAAGTACACAAACCAAATTTTGTCCATGTCAATAAGACTAATGTAATGAACAATGGTAGAGGAACTATATTTGAACCTTGTATTAACACTTTGTATGTAAAGGAAAACACTGAATTGGCTCATATCAGAGATAATGTTCATTCACAAAGATGTAACAATGACCCATTGTTTATTAAAACCAAAGATGACGACAAGATTGGCACATCAGTCCAAGACCGCTTGTTCCTTAATCTCATGGATTCTGAATTTAAGAAAGATTCAAATGGGCACTGGACTGCACCCCTCCCTTTTAGACCAAATAGACAACGATTGCCGAACAATAGGAGTCAAGCATGGAAAAGGGCTCAAATACTCGATAAATCTTTCCAACAAAATTTTACAAAAAAGACTCATTTTGTAGAATTTATGCAAAAAGTATTAGTTAGCGGAGCAGCGGAGGTAGCTCCCATAATCACAGATGAGGAGTGTTGGTATCTCCCCCTTTTTGGCGTTTACCACCAGAACAAGCCTAACCAGATAAGAGGCGTATTTGATTCCTCAGCATCTTTCGAAGGAGTATCTCTCAATAGCGTTATGATGTCAGGACCAGATCTCACTAACAACCTACTTGGTATTTTGTTGCGTTTTCGCAGTGACCAGTTTGCGGCCACTGCTGATATAGAACAAATGTTTTATCAATTCTACGTGAGAGAAGAAGATAGAAACTTTTTGAGGTTCTTTTGGTACAAGGACAATAACCCAGATAATCCGCTTATAGAACATCTGATGTGTGTCAATGTTTTTGGCAATAGCGCTTCTCCTGCAGTGGCAACGTACGGATTACGTAAGACAGTTGAAAACTCTAATGAAACGTTCGGCTCAGATGTTAAGACTTTCGTTAACAGGGATTTTTACGTAGACGATGGGCTCATTTCCTTGCCTGAAAGTGAACAAGTAATTGATCTTATAACAAGAACACAGATGGCGCTAAAAACAGAAGGTAACATTAGGTTACACAAGATTACATCAAATAGTAGCGACGTAATGAAGGCTTTCCCTGCCGATGATATTGGAAAGGATCTCAAGAATTTAAACTTGTGTGAAGACTATTTTCCGGTACAACACAGCCTTGGCCTCGCTTGGGACTTAAACACCGATAGCTTTATATTTACCCCATTACAAGATGATAAACCCTGCACCCGTAGAGGTATTCTTTCGTCATTGAATAGTATTTTTGATCCGATTGGATTCTTGTCACCACTCACAATTAGCGGAAAGATTTTGTTGCGAGATGCATCCCCACCGGGTACTGATTGGGATGAATGTTTATCACAAAGTTTTCAAGAGAAATGGAATGAATGGAGGATCTCTGTTTTGTCACTTCGAGAACTTAGTATACCGCGTATGTATATACCTATGTCAATCAGTGTTATGGACAACTTAGAAGTACATGTATTTTCAGACGCTTCAGAGAAGGCAGTTGCGGCTTAGGCATATTTAAGAGCTATCGACACATATGGGACCAGTACCGTAGGATTTATTATGGGAAAATCGAAACTAGCACCTCTTAGCGGAAACACGATACCAAGATTAGAGTTATGTGGGGCTGTCTTGGCAACCGAAATTGGAAAAATAATATCTGAAAATTTAGATGTTCCGTTGGACTCTATCAAGTATTATTCTGATAGCAAAATTGTGTTAGGATATATCACTAATCAGACCCGACGTTTTCACACCTACGTGTCAAACAGAATTGAACGCATTCTGAGTGTATCGTCGTCAAATCAGTGGCAGTTTGTTCCAACACATTTAAACCCATCAGATTGCGGTACACGTTACTCAATATATGTTGATATGGAAAACAATCCATGGCTTCTTGGGCCGAAGTGGATGAAGAACTCTGACGGAAGAAGCTCAATGTGATGTCAAAATATTATATCCGTTAGTTAGTCCAGATAATGATAAAGAGATTAGAAAAGAGATAAGTGCATCGAAAACGTCAATAGATGCGCTTGCGCCAATAGTGGGGCGTTTTAAAAAATTCTCTAGTTGGAGACGGCTTGTGAAAGCTATATCATTTTTGCAACATGTGGCTCAGTCATTCAGTTTAAAGGATAAGTCGTGCCAAGGTTGGCATTTTTGTCAAAATGTCATGTCAATTGATAGTTACCAAAAAGCGGAATTATTTATCTTGAAGGAATGTCAGAAGGAAGTATATTCGCAAGAGATAAAATGTTTGGCTAGAGGCGCAAACATATCAAAACAATCATCTTTAATCTCTCTTTCGCCATTTTTGGATTCACAAGGTTTGATTCGTGTAGGAGGACGTTTGGAAAAGGCAAAGTCTTGGCTTCCGACAGGAAAAATTAACCCAATTATCATTCCGCAAAATAGTTACATTAGTAAGCTTCTTATAGACCGCTATCACAATTCAGTGAAACATCAGGGTAGACATTTAACTGAAGGTGCGTTAAGGAGTGCAGGATACTGGCTAATTGGAGCTAAACGATTAATTTCTTCATTTATACAAAAGTGTGTAATATGCAGGAAACTTCGAGGAAAGTTCCAGGAACAAAAAATGGCGGACTTGCCTTCTGATAGACTAACACCAGGGCCTCCGTTCACATTTGTAGGTTTGGATACCTTCGGACCTTGGCAAGTATTAACTCGTAAGACACGTGGAGGTTCAGCAAATAGTAAAAGGTGGGCTATTTTATTTACATGTATGACTACGAGAGCAGTTCATATAGAAGTGATAGAATCATTAAGCAGTTCCTGTTTTATAAATTCACTTCGTAGGTTCCAGTCATTACGCGGACAAGCCAAAGTGTATCGATCTGACCGTGGGACAAATTTCATAGGTGCCACAGATGATTCAAATATTGAAGCTATAAATGTTGAAGATTTGACAGTTAAAAACTTTCTATGTGAATCTGGTTCAGTATGGAAATTTAACCGTACCCACTCTTCCCACATGGGAGGAGTGTGGGAAAGGATGATAGGTGTCACACGAAGAATATTAGACGCTGTTATCTTAACTTCTAGTAGTAAAAGTTTGACTCATGAAAGTTTAACAACATTCTTAGCTGAAGTGACCGCTATTATTAACGCAAGACCCATTGCACAGATATCATCAGATCCGGAAATGCCTTTGATTCTAAGTCCATCAATCCTCTTAACTGGAAAACAAGACTACTTACCTGTGATAACGGACACATACAATCTCAAGGATATGTATCGTGCACAATGGAAACATGTGCAAGTTCTATCAGATATATTCTGGAAGCATTGGAGGTCAGATTATTTACAATGTTTGCAACAGAGACGTAAATGGCACGTTGACAAAGACGATATCAAAGTTGGTCATGTAATTCTTATGAGAGACAAATCTATTTACCGAGGAGAGTGGCCACTACGCATTGTGGAGGAAGTTTTCAAAAGCGATGATGGAAAAGTATGCAAGGCTCGCCTCCGCATTTACAAGGAAGGAAAAGCTGTTACATATACTAGACCGATTAGTGAGATGGTTTTATTGGTAGACTGATTGTGAATATTGACAATATTGAACAATTTATAAAAGGTTTAAGTGAACTGTTGTTTGTTTTTTTAGTGTGTTTTTTATGCTGAAGGAATGTTCTTCGATAGCATTGATTTTTCGTAATAGTCAAAATTGTGACTTATTTTTACATTTGGTATATTTGCATAAATTTGTTGTAAAATGTTATCATGGGAATGATAATAGACGGGGAGTGTACTGTTACCAGTGTTGATTTTTTATTGTTTAACAGAAATTCTATCGATTTTTCATAAGTTTTCCCGGACTATTTTTTATTGCTAGATTTTTGTACTTTGAAGTTCGTTACTGTCCCCCTTACTTTTTTGTTTCCTAAATTGAAAGCATGAACGTGGTCACAGGCATTTAAAAGTATCGTAAACTACGCCAACTCACAATGTAAGTTTATAATTCATAGTTTTTAATGATTGTATGATGAAAGTTAATATGTTTCCACATCAAGATAAATTTTGTATATGTGTATATCAGCCAAAAGTGAAATATGATGATTGTTAATTTTGTCACTGTTTTTACAAAAGTATGGAAAGCCATTTGGTGCTATAATTTTTGAATGATTTGATTGAAAATTCATTTTGATACATAGATTTGAACTGTTAGTTTTATGATTTTTGTAGTCACGAGTATGATGAGTTAGCTAAGGTTTTGTTTTTGTTTTTTGTAGCTTTTTACCAACATCACAGCACACATATGTAGAACTTGTTATTTCATGGTTTTCGAAATAAATGATATACATTATTGTGGCTTATGGTTATACTAGTATGCACTGAGGCAGAATAAATTTATATTAAAAAAAATGAGAAACAAGAAACGTATATATTACATAAACAAACGACAACTACTGTACATCAGATTCCTGACTTAGGACAGGTGCAAACCTTACATTGCAGCGGGATTGAACGTTTTAATGGATCAAAACCTTCTCCCTTTTTCTGAAGCAATAGCACAACATCACAACATAGAAAAACACACGATAAAATATCTGTTGGCAGACTTAACTCAATCTAAAAACGTAAATAAATATACAATGAACGAATAAATTTGATCTGCGATATCTGAATGCAAATGCACACTTAATAAAATATTAGAAACAAACATTCAAGACAAATATGCAAACAAACAAGTTCAAACAAAGCCATGGCAAGACACCACTGAGAAAAATTTAATCCTTCGAAAATATTGATCGATATTCACTTCAGAAAAAAAAACGGTTTTAAAAAAATAATACAAATCTTGAAGTTTATACAAATGTAGTAAGAATAAATGAAAAATTGAAGATATTACAAATAACCAAAGCTGGTATACAGACAAGATCCATATAAATATAAAATATCAAAAAAGCATTATGTCTGCTTAGCACTCTCACCATATCTTATCTAAATTTTTATACATTGGTTTCACTGAATATGATTTGAAAATATACAACTTTCCTTTTAAAAACAGAACAGGTTATTGAATACGACTTTTTGTGTAAAATCAAATTAATGGAATTGTTTAATACCTACATTATAAAGCATAACCATTTATTTATTATTCATACCTTAAGGATATACTTAGGTGATGTAAAGAAATAAAATAAATCAAAAATTCAATATTGACATTTTAAGCTGGAAGAGTACTAGTTAACATGGTTAAGGATCAACAGTGCTTACAGCGCTTAGATTATATTCTATGGGTCAATATATCCGTGGAAACCTCATATGAAGGCTATAATTGTTATTTTATTTTTACTACAAATATAATAAAATGTCATTGTGATATATTTGATTTTGTAAGAAATTAGTAGGTACAATATTATTGTCTCCTAGAAAATAACAAAATATTACTCTCCTTGTTTTCAAAATTCAAAAAGTAATTAAAATATTCTTGGTTATTTTTGTATGGCTTGTATGGCACATCTTATGTGCTTTTTTTTTCTTCAAAAAACGATATTTAAATAAAATTCTATGTTTCCATTTTAGGACATATCATGCTTTCATTACATGTCGCCCAAAAGTCTATCTATAAATCAGGTCTTTTCAGTGAGTCAGTTAAAGTATGGTATTCAATTTTTTTACTTAAATATGGCCGTTAGTTTTCTCGTTTGAATTGTTTTACATTGTCTTATCAGGGCCTTTTATAGCTGACTATGCGGTTTGGGCTTTGCTCATTGTTGAAGGCCGTACGGTGACCTATAGTGGTTAATGTTTGTGTCATTTTGGTCTTTTGTGGATAGTTGTCCCATTGGCAATCATACCACATCTTCTTTTTCATCATGTTATTATATTTATATATATTTATGATTTATCATTGCCATTTGGTATTAATAGTCCATTTGCCATTTTAGTGACATTGGACAGTCGCCTGATACAACAGTATTAACATTTCAGGCTTTGCATTGGAAAAAGCCAATTATTCCCGTATGAAACCAGTAGAAAATTGACAAAGGGCAGTAATTTGTTTAAAAAGTGTGTAATTACAGAATCAAATTATTTGGAATTGCATTAGACTAATGTGACTGACTAGACATGCAATTGTAAAATTGATTCCATGTTTCAGAGATTTATCTGTCCAGTAAGAATTTGTACACATGCAAGTACTTACTTCATGAAGTTGTTCAAGTCAAAATTGGCATTCACCATGCAGCCAGTTAGAGGGGTCTTGGTAGACTGGTCTGTTGACTTGCGACGTACACAGCCATTATGAACGTCCGCTGCAACCTGACTGACATCTGCTGTTGTGGGATCATCCCATATGAATGGCAGTGTTGACTTGGTCAACCATGAATTCACAAAGGCTAAGGTACACCTGTGAAAACAAGAAATTCAATATAGTACTTCACAAATTATTGAATTATCAATGTAACCTTTGAATTTTATTCTTAATACATGATTACCCGATAAATTTTTCCCAATAGATATTTTGTTTACACACTGAAAGTTAAAATATTTCAAGAAATAAGCGAGAAATGGGATTGCACATGATGCGAATTGAAGTGAATTGCCTACACACCGTACAGTTTATATCAAATTATTTTCTATTCACCGTACACACCTGCGGCTGTACACCGTACACAAAAACTTTTTTTTACACTTGTTTTTATCCAAAATGCTTCATGTAATGAATTATCTAAGGTAGGTTTGTGATTGGTAACTATCACTTTTGCACTGTATTAGCTTTCATTCAGATATATCATGTACATGGCTCGACAACTGCATCGAAATTGAAAATTCCTGTTAACCTTCACAACTATTTGCACAAGTAAAAGTTTATTATTCATATCAGAATATAAAAGATGTCTTATAAATAGGTACGAATCGATGTGAAAATTATTTGGAAGCAGGATTTTCAGATGTTGAAAAATGAACACTATACGCAGATAAAATAAAACAAAGATTTTCTTATCGTGTCAGGTCATAATTGATGATGCTCCGCTTGCTTATTACCTATATCCGGTGTACTGTTTATCCACGGTGATAATTGTTTTCCATTAGACGAAATGGTATTATTGTATCAATTATAAGGGTATTGTT
Organism: Mytilus edulis; assembly: GCF_963676685.1. NCBI lineage: Eukaryota > Metazoa > Mollusca > Bivalvia > Mytilida > Mytilidae > Mytilus > Mytilus edulis. Next base: position 79,053,480 of record NC_092354.1, on the reverse strand, counting down.
GTGTTTTGTACAAATTTATTTGTTTCAACAATTCCTGCTTTCGGTAATCAAATATTGTCTGTGAGGAAAGAAGCATATTGAATTATACCTTTTTAAAATGGATGTCTACGAGAAAACCATGCAAAATCAAAAAAAAAATATGAAAGGGGTTGTGGAATTTGCAGCTGATTTTGGGTTCCTAGTAAAGTATTAAGTACATCTAATAGTTCTATGGTTAAAAAATGACAATTTATCTCAAATTATGTGAATCAAGGGCAATTCTAGTTTAGTACCAAATTTGCTGGAAAATGTTGTTGAAAATGGACATTTTTTTTTTTTTTTTTTATTAAATAGTTCAAAGTATTATATGACAAAAAAAATTGTTTGGCCTTAAAATTCAGACTTTCTACTAAAATAAACTGTAATTTGGATCTTATTTCGACCTTTATTTTTGTTTTTATTTTTTTTTAAATTTGAATTCAGCCTGTACTGAAAATGTCCATAAAACCTCAAAAGTCACTCAAATTGAAAAAATATTTTGTTAAACGTTATGGTTCACTACAAACTAGTATTCCTTAACGGGATTTTGGTTGCAAATTGATATAAGCTTATTTGAATAAAAGATGAAAAACTGAAAAATATAGCTAAAATTATCTCCCTTTGTAAAACTCTTCACAATAAAAGGTCGATTTAGTGTCAATAACAGAAGGAGGGAAATCAACAAATGTGCAGAAGGATAGGAAATAATGGTATTTTTGATGAATATGGTGTAGACAAAAACTTATCTTTATTGAAAGAGTGTAACAAAGACATAGCAAACCATGTGGCAAAGACATTCCCACTGCCACTGGGATAAGTCTGATCCTGATCAGATAGTCTAGACATGACTCATCATGAGGCTAGACTATCACTATCATGTCTAGGTTTCAGACTCACATTTTAAAAATATGCATATGCTGCAAACATGGACAGGAGTTGGATTGCAGTAGACAAGAAGACAAAATGAATTGCTGCCATCCTTTCATGACCCTTCCAAATCTAGCAACGGAAATTCCAAAGCAAAACTTTCAGTTTCAGTTGGTTCTGGTAAGTTTGTTAATTTTTTTTGTGGTTAGAAAAAGCAATTTGACACCACAAAAACACCTACTATAGAAACATCACATTAAATCATAAATTTAGGAAGAAGAGCATAGACCATTTCTCTTTGGGGGAAAAAAAGGGGGGGGGGGGGGGTATTTACATAATTTTCTTGAAGCAAACACTGATTTAATTTTCATTGACATACATTTATAATGATTTAAAATTCTTCTGAAACTAAAAGATTTATGTGTTTGCCTTCTAAATTTTAATAGAAAAACTTTTTTCTCTCTCAGTCTCTCATGATCTATAATAATCATGAAAAAATATATATTCTATTACAAAGCCCTCCGGTATCAGGTTTTTTCGCCCTGAGTTTGTTTGCCAAATTGTCAATAGAGTCCATTGACTCTGGTTTTTTTCTCCTAATTTAAAAATAATGGTTGCTTCAAATCTATATCAAAAAAAGGAGAAACGAGAAACATGTATAGATTACATAAACTACTGTACATTTATGCCAACTAAAAAGTATGTGTGTTAACCGCACTACCATACCTACCTTTATTTATATCCCTACCCTAAAGATTTTTGTGACAGGTTTTGATTAAGCACTGTTAAAGTCACAATATAGCTCCCAAAGAGTTGTGAATTTCCTGTCTTTATTCATTCCTTTACCAGTACTATATGTACATTGTACAATGCAGCTAGATTGATACAATATATGGTTCTCAAACTCAAAAAAATGTTTTACAGACTATGAGCTGGGTTTTTTTTCTCTAAAAATTGGTTACTGTGAGACTTTTTCTTTACATTTCCTTAGTGCAGGTCATGTATCACAGTTATTAACATGGAAAGAGAACTTGTACATGTCTTTACTTCTATCGTTAATAAAAAAGAATCTGAATAGAATATGCTTACAAATGTATTCCAAATTAAAGGGCCCAGAAGGCCAAGGGGCAACATGAGATTATAACATTACAGATTACTCAGATAAAACAAATTCAAAATAACAATACCGAAGAAATGAATTACTTGATGATGTGATTGATATCATAGCATTTATGACATTTACACAAATTAATTATCATATCTACAAAACTTTTTTTTTCAATGAACCAATGCATTATGTTAAGCCAACTTAATGTACAAAGTACATGTAGGTGTAATTCACTGTACTGATCATGCAAATGTACAAATATACAATATTTTATTTCTTATCAACAGGTAAATGCTGAAGATGGAAAAGCACGAAAATAATGTTAAAATGAAAGCAGATATGATAGATCATATAGGTAAATATATGATATAATTGATAAAAAAAAATGAATCAAACAAGTCATAACAAGAGACTACTAAATAGAGAGCAAATAAGACCTGTGTTGTTGCATTATTAGTGAAATATAATCATATATAGAAATTGGAAATTGACCAGTTACATTTTTTATTGTAAAAACATGATAAATAATCAATAAATTAGATTAACCCTTCAATTTTAAAAGTTCAATCTGGTAAACAAAAAGTAAAAATAACACACAGAACACTCAAATTATTATTTTATGATCAATTAAAGGCCATATCAGTACAATTTACACAACAAAATTACTCATCATTGGAATTGTTCTCTTTATAAGAATTAAACTTAGAAAAAATATGTGTTCTTGTCAGCTTGACTGATCCTCATTTAGAGTAAACATGCATTTATGGTAAACCTGAAGACTACATTTGTATTTTTCATTTTTGAAAAAACACTTTTACCATTATTACAGCTATTTTCCTAATGTGTGTAGAGTAAAACTTTGGTAGGTTTGCTTGCTCTGTTTGTATAAATATTGATTCAAGCTTTGTAATTAAGGTTGATATCTTCAAACAATAAATATAGGCATATTGAACCTTTATGGAGTACTTTTAATTTGATTAGACGTTATGTCAATTGCAATTGTACAATATACAAACAAACCATGCAAGCTAACCGAAGTCTTAGATTTACATGCCGTAGGAAATTAGCTGTAAAATTAATTATATATTTGTTTCCAATGCTTATTGTTTTACCAATTTCAAATGTTTTGGCTTGTTTTTAAATTGGTCTATATCAGCTATAGGGTCAAAAGGGTCCAAAGTTAAACTTGATTTCATAAAACAATTGAATAATTGGTGTTCTTTGATATTATGAAAAATTAAACGGTGTATTGTACTTTTTTGGGATAAATACTTCTTTTATGTTTAGATTTTTAATATTCGTTTTCAAATTGCAAAAAAGATCACGGGGGCAAAAAAACCTTTGTTAGTTTATTAAAATATTATTGAAGTTTTTTTTCTATGCTAAATGTTATCATGCATTTAGCATGTTTAGATTTATGATTTGGGCTCAGTTTTCAAGTTGATTCAAATTGGGGTCCAAACTTAAACTTTGTTTAAATTCATTAAAAATTGCATGTATGGGGTTCTTTGATGTGATAAATCTAATCATGTCTTTTAGACTTTAGATTTGGCCAACCTTAAAAATATGTTTGTTTGCAGTTTTCCCGACTGTACCTTCAGACTGAAGGGTCGGTAGGTAGGAAAAATATTTTATTTTATCAGCCAAAATACAGTTTAAACAAGCAGTTACACTAAACCAAGTTTCTTGTGAAGAAAAAAACAACATTTTAAAACAACAAACACTGGACATGCTGAAAACCAACATCAAATGAACAGGCATTTTCAGATAAAAAACTTTTTAACCAAAACTGAAACTTAGTGTCATTATCCAATTTATGACATAAAATATGGTATAATTATTAAATACTGGAACACTTATAAACAAGGAATGTCATTATGACTAGAACTGTTTTAAAGAAATATATTCAGACATGTATGCTTCTTGACTAGAATGTTTTCATGAGTAGAGTATTTTCATCAGAAAAATGTAGATATTGAAGATTTATAAGACAATGTATAAAAGAGTGTATTTTTAATAAAAAAAAATAACCATTGAATCTTCCTCAATTGAAAAAAAAAGGATTAAGACATTCGACTGTTTTCATATTTCTAACAATATTTAATTATATGTGATAAGGTAATATTTTTGCCAGGCTTTAATGAAAACCAAAGAAATCTAAAGTTTGGGGTGAAATCCATAGCACCCCATTAAAAGTAAATGGTCTGTACTGAAATGTTTTTAATGCATAAAAAAAATTGGCAGAATAGCTCCCAAGGACATTTTTTAATTGAATTTACACAGGCCACACAGTTTGGGTATATATTTAATATTGCCGTAAGAAAGAGAATAATTGCAATGAGTGGGGCAGCCCACCTTATCCTAAAGGAGCATACTCATTGCAATCGAAGATAGATTTAATATAGAGAGAGTATATTTATTTTTCAAGCTAACCATTCATTTTCTCTACATCTTTGTGTAGTTAGGGTTGCTTCTTATTGATTTGGCATGATCTAACATTTCAAATGAGCCCTTCCTCCGTACAGGCGTGTTTACAGATATCCATGAAGATTTAAGTCACAGAGGAGTGGTTTCATCTTTGTCGTCTTCACAACGATTTGTAGAAAATATGCCATACTTCAAGCTGCTGTCGAATTATTTAACCACTGAAATTGGTTCAATAAAGTCAGGCTCCACAGATTCTGTACCCGCTTTGTTTGAGACAGAATGGTTATCGTGTCAGTTATGAATATCCGCTGCATCATCGTCAATGATATCATCACACATCATTACATGTGCCTGAACCTGTATAAACAGTTTACTAATAAACTTTTTTGTTTGTTATTTGTCTTAAAATTGACACAAGACGACAGCGTAAAGTACTCCTCCGATGCCTGTAAACAATTTCCATGTGCTTTATCATTAAATGGTCACATGAACGCTTGACGGGAAGCTAAGAAAAACCGAACTTGAAATGCGTAATTGACCCAGACTTTAAATCATTTCCGGAAATGACCCAAAGTTCCGGATCGCGTCAATAGAAGTATTAAAAAAAATTTCTTCAAATTTAAAGCAATAAAATGTTCAGTCGGGAGGATTTTCAAGGGTCGGTCGGTAAACTGCAAACAAACAATATTTTAATTTAAGCCTTTTGGATATTGGTACATTGTTGAAGGTTGTACAGAGGCATTACATTCATTTCATTTGAACTTTTGTGGATATTTGTCTCATTTGCAATCAATACTCATCTCCCTATTTTTGTATTGTCATAACGTCATAAATACAAGATGAAATCTGCAAAATTAACTTCATTAAAATTAAGTTTGCTGCAGCTTGGAATAAGAAAAAAATAAAATTTAGGTCCATTTTTAGCTAGTATACTCTATTTCTTATTCTATGTACTGGAATGTCAGAGTTGTGATAATCGAAACACATTTTACACTAAGACCCAGTTAATAAGTAATTTCTTTTTAGGAAATTTCAATCAGTTAATGGATAACAATTGTTTTCTTATTATTTTTTACAGACATTTGGTGATCCAAAAATAACTGGAGTTCATGAAAGAAGACTGATTGCTGAGACACATTTTTGTTGTTAAACATGTTTATGATGAAGAAAAACTTAGACAATATTACTGATACTTGAATAAGGCTCTGATCTGTCTTTGATTTTTCCTGTTGATGTTAAAAAATTGCAAGCTCAAATAAGAATAAATTAAAATGGAACTCATATGCTTTGAAAAAAAGGAAAAAAAACGGCAATGTGAATCTCGCTCAAGTCTTGAAAACCACCAAGTCAACACACAGTTGCAACACAAATGAGAAGAGAGAGATATTTGCTAGGAAATAGAATGTTCTCACTGTCTCACCATCAACAAGGCTTTCTTATCAGCGAATAAGAAGTCTAAAATTACTTCTGTATTAAAAGGTCATCAGTATTGAAGACAATCACGAAGATTACGAATGTACTTGGCCATTTGATAAACATAATAATATTTTCATTTGTCAGAAATTGTTTCTTAGATTGACTAACTAGATTTATTGATTGGATTATTAGTAAATTACCTTTCATAGTTCATGTAGTTACATGTATGTAAATTCTTATAAGATAGTATGGAAACAATTTAATACTTCCCTAAATTCCATACCTAATGCAACAATTGTCTTGTGCTGCTAAGTCAATTCGAATTAACTTTTATGTATGTTTATAATAATCTTATTCTTGCATGTTAGCACCATTTAGTGTTATTGTATCATCTTCATTGATTGTTAAATATAATACTAATGCTATAAAAAATAATAACATTTATGATCATTTATACAGATTGAGATATTTAAAAATTTATCAATGCTAAAAGAGAATTTATAAATTTAGACATTTTTTTAGGAGAATTTTAGAAAGTACTACAACAAAAGCAAACCAATAGTATATGCTCAAATGCACTATTAACTCTCTATCCAGATAACCAAATAGAGATATGTTTATATTTTATTAAATTGATGAAGTGTATGTTAGTTTAAATTGATATGTACATGCAATTTTAAGGTTTTAAAAATCAGCATTTTTATTGGATTATCTCCCTTTGTACAATAGAAATTCAGATTTTATCCACACTGTCTCAGGTACTCATGATCAAAATGACTTATATGGTAACCAGCATTTCAGTAAAAGGTTGCAACGTGTCTTAATTTTGTTTACCTGTCAGACACAACTTCTGATTGTCAATACTGAAGATTTTTCAATATGATGAACTTGACATTGAATTTCATATCATTTTTCAGTAACCAGAATACAACTTTAGTAATTAGCAAGCTGCAATAACCAAAAATGGGATTACTAGGAATAAATGAATGGATTTTACTCTTTAAAGTAATAGGGACAAGTGTACTAAAGGAATTTGGAATAAAAAAAAATACAAAAAAAAAAGTTGTCTTTCGCAGCTCCCCCCTTTTTTAAGCCTAATGCTTACTATTGTTTGTGACACAAAAATCCATTTCACTTTGAATTTTTCTATTTGATTTACCTATATTGCATGTTACAATCTGTATAATTCAAGTATTTATTTTTGAATGATTGGTTTTATTAAAATATGAGACTTTCCTCAATTTATTGCGAAAATACAAAAAAAGGGGGGGGAGGCTATTTAAATGATCAATAAAATCTATAAAATTAATTTGCAACCGAAATCCCTTCAAAATCTTTTGAACCAAAGAAAATGCAAAGCATTTCTGAAATTTAGGGTAAATTAAAGCGACTTTTGGGCTGTATTGTCTGTTTTAGTGTGATTTGATGAAAAGGCCATATTTTTTATCATTTTATGTGTTTTGCCACACCCTTATTTTCTATATATATCATTATGTTCAATGAAATTATGTGATTTATACTTCATACACATCCTATCTGTGATATTAAAGTATTTAAACACTCAGAAGTATTATAGTATTTATTTCTATTTGAGAAATTTATGAAATCTATGCATTTCAGTAAATGCATCTATAAATGAACTCGAAAATACCCTAAATCCCTATCGTTGCCATGGTTACCAGCAGTGTAAGGACTTCAAACTTGCATGACTTTCATATGATGTCAACCTGAACATGTCAGCAAAGTTTCATCAAAATCAAACAACTTTGCATGGAGCACCATCTGCATGGTTTTCTCATAGATGTCCATTTAAATAGGCATTCATTTAATTGATTGATTGATATATATATATATATATATAGGAAGATGTGGTGTGAGTGCCAATGAGACAACTCTCCATCGAAAAAATTTAAAAAAAAAAGCATTATAGGTCAATGTACGGCCTTCAACACGGAGCCTTGGCTAACACCGAACAACAAGCTATAAAGGGCCCGAAAATTACTAGTGTAAAACCATTCAAACGGAATAACCAACGGTCTAATTAATATTAAAAAAAATGAGAAACAAGAAACGTATATATTACATAAACAAACGACAACTACTGTACATCAGATTCCTGACTTAGGACAGGTGCAAACCTTACATTGCAGCGGGATTGAACGTTTTAATGGATCAAAACCTTCTCCCTTTTTCTGAAGCAATAGCACAACATCACAACATAGAAAAACACACGATAAAATATCTGTTGGCAGACTTAACTCAATCTAAAAACGTAAATAAATATACAATGAACGAATAAATTTGATCTGCGATATCTGAATGCAAATGCACACTTAATAAAATATTAGAAACAAACATTCAAGACAAATATGCAAACAAACAAGTTCAAACAAAGCCATGGCAAGAAAGCACTGAGAAATATTTAATCCTTCGAAAATATTGATCGATATTCACTTAGAAAAAAAAACGGTTTTAAAAAAATAATTCAAATCTTGAAGTTTATACAAATGTAGTAAGAATAAATGAAAAATTGAATATATTACAAATAACCAAAGCTGGTATACAGACAAGATCCATATACATATAAAATATCAAAAAAGCATTATGTCTGCTTAGCACTCTCACCATATCTTATCTAAATTTTTATACATTGGTTTCACTGAATATGATTTGAAAATATACAACTTTCCTTTTAAAAACAGAACAGGTTATTGAATACGACTTTTTGTGTAAAATCAAATTAATGGAATTGTTTAATACCTACATTATAAAACATAACCATTTATTTATTATTCATACCTTAAGGATATACTTAGGTGATGTAAAGAAATAAAATAAATCAAAAATTCAATATTGACATTTTAAGCTGGAAGAGTACTAGTTAACATGGTTAAGGATCAAAATAAGCTAAAAATATTAACTCCTTTTCGAGATATTTGATATATAAAACATGACGAGAAAAAGCTGACTCGAACTTTTAATATATACAGTCGGGGCACTTAGCGAACTCCATAATATTATGGAATAGGCTAAATTTGACTGCTTTATGAAAATCCATAATATTATGAGATTAAATAATATTTCCAGTTATATTATGCGTATCCATAATTTTGAATATTATTGAATTTCATAATTATGCATGAAAAAATTAAATTTGATGTGTCCAAAAAACAATGTTTTGGGTACTGCTAACAAGTTCCGTAATTTATTAATCTTAAAATGCTATTTTTATGATCATCTATTGATTATATTCATCCGACAATCGTCGCCTTTCTCGCGTCATATTTAAAATGCTTTCGTCTTCAATGTCTTTTATCTAGGACAGTATTTTGTACAAGGGAGACAAATCGTGTCGTCTTATTAGCCATATTTTTCTTAAATGTATTATCGTTCCTTAAACAATGAATAAATCGTGTTTTAGAAAATAAATGTAGAAAATAAGTGTGTCAGTTGACCTCGGTTTCAATACATTAGTTTTATCAAGGGGAAATGTTACAAAAAAATAGTACACATCCTTCAGACGTCTTTATAAATTATAAATGACTATGTACACAATAGGTATAGAAACACATTACTTTCACGTGTTTATATGTCTTGATTTGACGAAATTTAATTAATGGTCAGATCCACAAAAACTCATTACATGCAATTGTTATTGTTTCAAATTCAGTTTATGTTGCAGACCGTTTTAATGTTGCTTATGTGTATTTGTGAATATTGGGTAAGGTGGGTACATTAATTCGAATACACATGCATACAACGTATTTTTTCTGTCACCATCAAATTTGAAATGTTTCTTTTCAAATCCTTTAAAATTAAAATTGTGTCTGTAAAAGAAAAGTCTCTTGTGTTGTCTTACATGTAAATAAAAATTACATCTTAGAATAAAAATCGAGACATCAAGACAGAATTTAAAAAAAAATCATAATCTATAAACATAGGCAGGTAGAAATTAGATATTCATTTTGATGTATTACCAATACATATTTACTTCGACGTCGGTCAATATTTGATGATAGATACACCTGAGTATTTAAAACAGCACTATGACATGTATGATTGTTATTTTCCTACATAACACGTTGCATATCAAAATTCAATTATTGTCCATTTGACTTCTATATATCTGCAGAAAAAAATTCTTAAAAAATTAAGATAACATATTGGTTCTTGAGAACCACAAAATTAATTTATATACAAGTATAAAAACAGCAGAAGAAATAAATTGTAAATATTAAGCTATTTCAAAGCGAAGCAAGGTCATGTAATACAATATTATTTAGTTCAGCAGTATGATTAATTGGTAAGAAACAGATGACATAATTTACGTTTGATATGAAAATTTATACACATTGCAGAATGAACTCATAATATTAATGCCTAGTTGAAATTATATCACAACATACTAATGGGAGTGCAACCTGTCAAAATAATCTTTTGGAAATAAATATATAAGTACTGTATGAAATGTGGATGATGACTTATGCATGACGACATTTATAATAGACTTTTATTTTTGTTTGTTAATATATAATATTAAAATCGAAAAAAAAAAATCTATTTCTATTTATCCAAATTTATTCGTTGACTTCTTTGCACATTATACTAGTCAAAACACGAAGTTTGTTAGTCAAAATATAATATAGAATAATATAAATAAATATATTAAATATTTATAATATAGAGATTTGAACACTTCAAACAAATATCAATCACTACGTGTTAATCGCAATTCATTGAATGGTAAATCAGTTGATTCAAACAATAAAATATAATATAAAAGCTACGAGAAATGTTGTATAAAGGTTTAAAAATTGTTCTATTATCTCGGCTAATATTCTAAAACTATAACACCTGTATTCCTTAATTTCCGAATTAAGTAGTATTTTTTTATTGAGAGTAATGACTTATTGCTCCGGATTCACAATAATATGTCCGAGTAGGACGTCATGTCTAATTACATAAAATTGAGATCGAAATAGGGAATATATGTAAAAGAGACAACACTCCAGCCAGAGAGCAGACACAGACTGACACTTTGTGAACTAGCAAGACTTGAATCCTGGTCAACATTTAAGACTAATAAAAAGCCGGGTTGATATGGTATTATCGTGATTTGTCGTAAGGAAGCTGTTTTTCTCCAATTTAAGTTTAGACGAGTAAATTCATATAAGATATATGACGTCCCATTGAATTGCTTTAAACTAATACAATAATATATTACATATATGAAAGTTACTTCCTATTAAGTTTACAAAAATGTCGCGCTTACAAAATACTAAAACAATATAACCACTCTCTGTGAAAGATGGGCGACAGATTCCAGAGGGACAGTCAAACTTATAGATCGAAAATAAACTGACAAGGCTATGGCTAAAAAAGAAAAGACAAACATTCAAATAATAGAACCCAATACACAACACAGAAAGGTAAAAACTGAGCAACACGAACCCCAACGAAAACTGTGGATGATATCAGGTGCTCCGGAAGGGTATGCTGATCCTGATCCACATGTGGCACCCGTCGTGTTGCTCATGTTATTACAAACCCGGTAAATACTTTAATTCGATATGTCATATACGTGAAAAGGAAAGGGGATTTTAGTTATGAAATAAGGAACATATCCGATATCATCTGTTAAACGGTTAATCCATAACTATCATTTATCATCTACAAAATACCACATTTAATAAACATACTCTATCGACACCATTCAAACTCTCGTCATCTTTAAAAAACTAAAGCTAATGATTGAAGAGTTTTGAAGAAGGCTTATTTTCTTTGGTAAAGTGCTAGTTACATTACACCATAACGAATATTATGGTACACCATAATTTAAGATATATTATAAAAGTCAATAATATTATAAGATAGCATAATGTGTGGATTAATATCATGAAATCAAATAATTTTGGAAATGCTTATAATGCATCAAGATATTAAAAAATCGATCATATTGTGATAACGATTTTATTGGAATATGTTTTTGTTTCGGTAAACATGTCCAACATTTGGTGCTTTCATAAGATAAACACTGGCAATGTTTTGAATTTGACATAGGTAACAATTTATTTAAAAATAAACCATTTATCCGCTATTTCATTTACTTTAAAAAAAATCATAACTAAAAAAACAGGCAAAGGATACCCAGAGGACATAAAAACCCACAAGTCGAAAATAAACTGACTAAGCCATGGCTAAAAAAGAAAACAAAAAAACACTCTGAAAACAGTAAATATTACAGAAGAATAAAAAAACGTAGACAATTTCATCTAACCTTTACAACATACCCAATTTAATAACCATACTCTATCGATGTACTCTTCGATTCTATTATATAAGTGCATTAATTTTAAAGCAATGTACTGATTCGTTCATTCAAATAAAGCAGTCAATATAGAAGTTTCGACACCATTCAAACTCTGGTTCATGGACATTTTTATAAAACTTAAGCTTATGATCGAAGAGATTTGCAGAAGGCTTATTCTCTTTGGTAAAGTGCTACCCAAAGTATTTTTTCGTGAAAGCAGCATACCATCCGTATATACATTGGACATCCGTTCTGTCCGGACATCTTTTTTTTCATCCGTTAGGCGTCCGTTCGTGCTATCCGGTAAGGTGTGACCGAAGCACGAACGGACGTCTAACGAATGAAAATAAAAGTTGTCCGTTGACAGAATTGTTATCCGTTGGGAGTCCGTTGATGTACTGACCGAATACAGCGGACGTGTAACAGATGCCTTACGGACACATACCGGATATGCAAAGTACGAGAAACGGAAACTTACCGGACAGAACGGATGTCGAACGTACATCCAACGGAAGAGTACCGCATAAAACGCACACCTAACGGAAGCGTACCGGATAAAACGGATGGACAATATATACGGAAAAATAAAAGGCAACAATAATAATACATGTACATCGCATAAATATTCAAAATGTTTAGGTGTAACTGTTTTTGGTTTATTCTTCAAAATACCGCATAAGGTCAGCGTCTGAAATAAGAGCTGCTTGATTGTGAAGAATCGCCCTTACTTTAAGGTTGATTATGAATAATAAGAATTCATGAACCTTAAGAAATCTGACATACCAATAATTGGCATTTCTGACGAAAATTTCAATTGGCGTATATCCGTTTCAGATCCGTAACGGTTGATCATCCGTTTTATCCGTTATACGTCCGGTAGAAGTCCGATCTCATTCGTTCAACATCCGTTTTATCCGTTATACGTCCGGTAGAAGTCCGTTGGTGAGTTTATCATCCAGACCACCAACAGATGTATAACGGACACGTAACGTATACAAAATGGAAACGAAACGGACGAGTACCGTACAAAATGGACGCCTAACGGACGTTCAACGGACGTTCAACGAACATTTTATCCGTTGGACGTCCGTTCAACGTTTTGAATATGCTAAAATTTTTCGACCGGACAGAACGGACGTCGACGGATAAAACGTACGCTTAACGGACATGCAACGGATATGGACGGACGTCTTACGAATAAGAACGGACGTCTAACGGACATGAACGGATGGAAAAAAGGTTTTCCGTTAGGCGTGCGTTCGAGATATCCGGTAAGATGTGACCGAGGCTTTTCTTGCATCCTTATTTGCAACACACTATAAAACACGATTTTACATTTCTAGCGATAGACTTTACATCTACAGCGCTTGAATTTACATCTTCAGTGCTACACTTTATACGGATTTGGCTATACTTTTTGGACCTTTTGTATTATAGCTCTTCATCTTTTTTTTATAAGCTTTGGATTTCAAATATTTTGGCCACGAGCATCACTGAAGAGACATGTATTGTCGAATTGCGCATCTGGTGCAAGAAAATTGATACCGTTAATTTTATTACTACCACTGGGTCGATGCCTCTGGTGATGGACTATTAGTCCCCGAGGGTATCACTAGCCCAATAGCCAGTACTTCGGTACTGGCATGAAAATACGGATTTTTTATGTGTTATTAAAATTTGCTATTACAAAATGATAGAAATTGTTATAAATTAAGGAATGTATCTCCCTCATGCAAAGCTCTGATTCCTTTCACAGATTTGGCTATAATTTTTGGACCTTTTGGGTTATAGCTCTTCATCTTTTTTATCAGCTTTGGATTTCAAATATTTTGGCCACGAGCATCACTGAAGAGACATGTATTGTCGAAATGCGCATCTGGTGCAAGAAAATTGATACCGTTAATTTTATTATATCTTCAGCGCTGGACTTTACATTTCCAGCGCTTGACTTTACATCTCAAGCGCTAGACTTTATATCTCCAGCGCTGGACTTTACATCTAGATCTCCAGCGCTTAACTTTACATCTCCAGCGCTTGATTTTACATCTTCAGCGCCAGACTTTACATCTCCAGCGCTTGATTTTACATCTCCAGCGCTTAACTTTACATCTTGAGCGCTAGACTTTGCATATCTCTAGCGCTAGATATTACACATCTCCAGCGCTAGACTTTACATCCCCAACGCTAGACTTTACATCTACAGCGCTTGACTTTACATATCCAGCTCTAGACTTTAGATCTCCAGCGCTGGACTTTACATCTCCAGCGCTGGAGTCTACATTTCCAGCGCTTGACTTTACATCTCCAGCGCTATACTTTATATCTCCAGCGCTTGACTTTACATCTAGATCTCCAGCGCTTAACTTTACATCTCAAGCGCTTGATAGTACATCTTCAGCGCTAGACTTTACATCTCCAACGCTTGGTTTTACATCTGCAGCGCTTGACTTTACATCTCCAGCGCTAGACTTTGCATATCTCCAGCGCTAGATTTTACACATCTCCAGTGCTAGACTTTACATCCCCAGCGCTAGACTTTACATCTTCAGCGCTTGACTTTACATATTCAGCGCTAGACTTTAGATCTCCAGCGCTGGACTTTACATCTCCAGCGCTAGACATTACATCTTCAGCGCTGAACTTTACATATCCAGCGCTAGACTTTACATCTCTATCGCTAGACTCTATATCTCCAGCGCTAGACTTTACACATCATCAGCGCAGGACTTTAAAAGACACTTTATAATCTGTGTGAGACCAACAGGGCTTCGTACTTTAGAGCCTCTAGTTATTTATTATAAAGAAATCGCATGTATAGGCGCACCTGTATTCTGGTTGATATTCGCATGTGTTACGGAGAATATATCTCCCAATTGAAACTATATTCCGCGCTTGTATGACAGTTGTGAATATTTTTATATTTTTCTCATAGTATTTGTTATATGATATATTTTATAACAAATTGTAATTTCACATTTAAATTTGCAAAAGTATCATCTCCTCTAAAGCAGTGACATCGAATGTTTTCTTATAACTAATTTTTTTTATCCAATATTTACAACATTTATTATAATTTCACAACATTGTTTTCGCTGTAATAAAAGCGAACTGTTTACGTCTGCAACATTAGACAGAAAATTTCACACTAAGTTAACCTGATTCCCAGAGATGATAAAAACAATGTAATTAAATATCCACCAGCTGCATTTGCAGACGACTATTATTTGAACTCTTGATGACTAGACTGACCTACTGAAGGTGTCATAACATTTAGGAATCCCGTAAAGATTAACGTTCAACTTTCTACACTGTAATAAACTATTTAAAAAATACTGTTATTTTTAAAAGAAATTGTAACTTTGTTTCATCATAATTCATATTGTACTGAAAAATAACGATTAGATTAATTTAACTTGCAAAATTATAAGTAAAACTATAAAAACGAGTTCTACTCTACCTAAATTCAATCATACTCCTTAAAACTATTTAAAACTATTAACTATTGTTTTTCAATAATTTAAAACTATTTAAGTTAAGATATCTAATCGGGTCCTACTGAAAAGCGTCGGGAGCACCCGGATGAAGAAAAAGCGCCCGTGGAAAAAAAATTAGCGCCCGGGGAAAATATATAGAGATGAATGTTTCAATTTTAACAATAATATATGAATACTATTTCGAAAAGCTAATAATGGATCACAGTTTATGCTGAAGATTTATAAATCGTTAAACACCGACAGATACGTTTCTCAAATTTCCCAGATAAATATTAATTTTATAAAATTAAAAGAGTTGCACATTATTTAAGAACGGTAAAAGTAATTGAACAAGTGTTCACCATGCAGTTGCGAATATTAGACCTCGGGAACTGAATTTTTTTAAACTAACTAAATATACGTTTTGATCGAGGACAATATCGTTCATGATTCTTCTATATACTTATATTTACCAACTTATATACAATTTTTAAATCTAAAATGTAAAAGTGCAACAACACTATCTAAACACTTTAGATTTAGCATCGTTAATATCCCCATTTATACGGGTGAAACACGCAATGTTTTTTTTCATTCAGGAAATCACTTATTCTCCCGGGCCTTTTTTTCTTCCTCGGGCGCTTTTTCTTTTCTCGGGCGCTCTCGGGCGTTCCCAAGCGCTTTTTAGTAGGACAGATCTTATCGTATTATTTATTTATCGTAAGACATGTAGAAAAAAATCCGTCCTTTCGGATAAGTAGTTTTATACATATCACCCCAAGGTTATCCTAGTAACGTGTCGAGTAACGAGTAGCAGCATGAAAACAAATAAATGGTGGTGTCAAACTGTCAAATCCAATGTATCTGTGTTTTCCCCCCAAAATGTTTTTATACGGAGCACTCAGGGGAGGACAAGATAACTTCTTTAACACCGAAAAATATATTAGAAAAAAAAAATGAATAAATGATATGTTTTAGAAATTGTAATCACAATGACTGACATGCTTGAAATCCTAAATTGGATGCGCAGTTTCTTATTATTTTCTTTTCTTCAATTTTACCCCACCCCCCTTTTTTTTAAGAAATGAATATATTTCATAGATTAGACTACATCCATTTTTTTGGGGTAAAATATGGTTCTTTAACTCCCAACATTGGTAGAGCCTTCAAACACCAAACCCTGGATCAGTGCATTTAGTCTGTTATGATTATGGCAGAAGACATGCAGAGAAATGACTAATGACCAGTGCATTATAGGATTTACATTTTTCCTTTTGGTCAATCATCTTGCAGGGTCCAAACGAGTTCACCTGTATGTGTGCCATTTGTTTTCTTAATTTCTTTATCAGCTATTGACTTGGTATCTTCTTATCAAATAATGTGTGTGAAATTTAAATCTCATTTAGATATACATGTTAGTTTCTTACCCTTTTTACTTAAAAAAAAAAGCCATTTGCCAATGTAATAAAAAGAATAACGAATCAAAGAATTCAAATAGGCTGCGCGCATTAGCAAATTCATGTGTTGTTCGGTCACTCGTTGAATATTTTTCTTTTTGGATTCTTCGATAATTTATTCTATAAATCTCATTTTAATTTCAATTGTACGTACACGTACTTATGTATAAATGTTTGTTAACTGGAAAATATTTTTCGGTCTTAAAATCAATTATACGTCGTATACTTTTCTATGTTAAACTTATATAGTTAGGCACTTTTGTTGTATGTTTATATCATTCGGTTTTTTTAGACATTTATTTCTTCCATTAGTTCACTGTTCAATCAAATTAGTATTATCACAACTGCATGTGACCATGATGACTTTGTGTACTCTTGAAAATATTACAATTACTGTTACACAGTAGCATATCAGATTCCTAACCATATATATAATTATCTATAGATGAAGGCTATTCATTGGGGAACCGTCGTGTAATGCATTAAATTTTTGCTCGCGTAATTAACATAATTTAAAGAAAGATGTGATATTGTAATCAATGAGTCAATTTTTCACAACAGACCAAGTGACACAAAAATTACCAACTTAAGGTCACCGTACGACCTTCACTAATAAAAAAAAAATACCAAACTGCAAAATCAGTTACAAAGACTCGAAATGATAGGTAAAACAATAAAAACAAGTTAACAAACGAAATTGTCTAAAATGCAGGTTGCGGGTTGCAGGTTGAGGGTTGCAGGTTTCGGGTTGCCACAAGGGGATAAGAATGGAATGGTGTAATCTACATAATTTTACTTGTTTCACTTGTTATAACAATTTTATGATCAATGTTAAAGGCATGGTATTAATTAATTACAATACACATCATTCTTGTGTAAATGAACTTACACCTAAAAATAGAAATCTATCAATTTACATTAATAACAATATCTTGATGGGTTTATATAATATTATACACACCTTTTCGTATGAAAAAAGAAAGCTTAACAAACATTTGGGTAAAACCTTCCTCTCAACGCGTAGATTCTCACAACTAACTAATACATATTAAGCATCAAGACTTGACACGGTTTTAGTTTTAAGTGGTAAATTAAAGACTTTTTGCCTTCAAACTAGATATATGTACATCATTGTATATATTTTTGATTAACAGTGTTTCTGGATTCTTTAGCTAAGTTCTATTGCATTCTTAGCAAGGGTCCTTCTCAAAAGTCTACCTATTCAAAAGTCTTGTTTTCCCTTGATGCTTCTTTAAATTTTTACTGGCTTATATATACGCTATGAAAGGCACGTGTTGCAAGGGAAATAGAAATACCAAGCGTCTGTTAGTCCTTTCTTCGCCGGTCTATCCGGCTTTTGTTATCGCTCCCACGTGTACAACTTTTGCAATTATTTTGTTTATAAAACTATTCTATAAATAGGTTATAATAGGTTAATATCAGCAACATCTATGAAAAGTTCAAAAAAGGTTGACGTATTTAAAAGAGTTATGCCCCTAAGAAGTATTTTTTTTTTTAGAAAATGTCCTGTGAGCTGAACATATACATGTATCTCTGGGGTTTTTTTTTTTGTTGTTGCTGTCCATGAGTAAAGTTCCAAAGAAACAAAATTTCAGTTTGACTTGAGAGTTGAGAAACTATGATAATTGCAAAAGACAAGCAAAAATTCTGAATCACTGAATATAGACCATCAAACAGAGCTGCCCCTTCTGCCAAAACAAATCTCAATTTTTCGGAAAACATTTGAAATACTCTGTAGAGCCTCCAGGATTACTTGAACATGTATTCCCATTTGAAAATTTCTGTAGTCGGTGTTTTTCATGTATTGTCAAAATATTAATTTACATGTATATATATAAGAATTGCACTTCCAATTTTCATCAGGACGCAAAAATGTGCCAACTTGAAGGTTCGGTGTTGAAGGCCGTATTGTAAAATAATACTGCCTACTTTAACTTCAATATCTTGGATGGAGAGTTGTCTCATTGGCACTCGTACCACATCTTCTTATTTGTGTACAAGTGTTGTACTCATGTTGTTTTTGTATCAGGATTATATGTTCTAATAACCTATAGTTTTCAGTGAGTGTTTATTTCTGCCAATTTAAAGCACAAGAGTGCACATGCTAAAATGTATCACCTTCTTTACTAGTCATTGATACATGTAGTATGTTGATAGTCCTAAATATATAGCTTGATTACAACTGTCACATAAATTTAACATTTACCAAGAAAAGTAAACATTGACCAATGAACCATGCCAGACAGACAGACATGTACAGCTAACAATTCTTCCGTACAAATAATATAGTTGACCTATTACTTATAAATTAAGAAAAACAAACCAACACAAAAACTTAACACTGAGCAATGAACCGTGAAAATGTGGTCATGGTCAAATAATTAGGCCAAAATCAGCCTTAACCATACATACATGTACACCTTTATATACTCAAAGGATTCTCTTTTTGAAAATAATAAATACTATTTTTACTTTTCAATCATTAGTCAAATTGTAAATGGACAATTGTAGTGGAACTGGCTCAAGTACCCCCCCCCCCCCCCCCCCCCCTTAAAAAAAAGAAAAGAAAGTAAAAATAGCAGAAATAAGAATACTTACCCTTTTCATTTATTTTGGCTGGGTCTGCAAACTTATGTCGACTCTCAAGCGTCTCTGTAATGTCTAAATTTTTATTTTGCGTCTTTACATAATAAAACTGACTGCCAAAGGAAGCAAGTTATTTTGTTTGCTTTTTGCAATAAATCATGTTCATGCAAGAAAGGGCATATACAATTATTTAAACCTAATAATTTCTTAATATTAGCCTCAAAGATGTTTAATGTCCACTGAAAGGAATTTAATTGTTTATGTAACTATATTAAGACAGATTAATGTGTTCTATAGACACTGGGGTAAAGCTGATGACCGTAACTGCATTCACGGTCATCCCAAGATGTCGGATGAAAAATTAGGTCAGTTTTCTGTATTGTCTGGTTAAAGTGTTTCTATATCATTTTCTTTACAAATCATACATTGAAACGATGTAAATTTATAAAAGAATCACGGGGAAATCACTAATTACTTCCGAGAAATGTGCATGAAACGGGAAATTCGATTTGAAAAAAACGCCAAGATGACCGTAAATCACAATCGAGATGACCGTAACAGAATCAGCGATTCATAACAAGGCTGACCGTAACTGCTTTTAAGATGACCGTAATTTGTAAATGATGACCGTAACTTTTAAAGGATGACCCTCAATTCTAAAAAATATCCGTATTTATATAACTATCTTTTTGTATCAAATGATTAATCGTGTTGGTATACACATATTTATATGAGAGTTTTATCCTATAGGTAGAAGAAAATAAGGCGTGCTTCAAGTGCAAAGATTACCATATGTATCTTTTTTACAGTAGAGGGTTTAATTTTTAAAATGAATTTGCCAAAAGACATGCAAATGAACAGGAAGGGAAAACATGCTACAAAAGCGCGATAAAATGACACCTTACAAGCATAATGAAAAAAATGCGGTGAACAGTTCAACTGCTCGACAAAAGATTTTGTTTTGTTTCTGGGATTCCTTTTAATGACATATAATAAATACACATTTTTAAAAATGCCAAAAAATTGCATGTACACCCATTGATATTATATCGTCTTTCATTTTGTCGTGCAAATAAAATAACAGAAATATTTTGAAAATATCATTCGAATAAACTAGTGGAAGGTGAGCTCCAGCAAAGTATATCCTTAAAATAGTATTGTACGAAAAGCGTATCACAAGGCGGAACGTTGTCAATTTGTATATACAATGTATACAGAAATGTTATTCATACAGTCAGGATTCTACTTCTTCAAAATTATCTCCCCATTACGCCAGTTCATGCTCACAATCGTAGAAATGGAAGCCATTGTAGGGATGACGCTCAGCCAATTTTGCTCTTGAAAACTGATAAATTTATCCACATAGCACCATTACGATCGATCGTTATATGTCAGTTATATTTTAAAAGACAAATGTATCTACTAGCTAATGAGCATTAGTTAATGATCTTGTCTGCATTGATTCAACTGAAAAATATTGTCTGTTCGGATGTCAGATGGAACTTTTGAAAATTCTTAAGCATTTAAAAAAATTCTAATTAGATATTTCGTGGAAGGGCAGACTAAACAATTTTAGTGGTTGAAGATTATAAACCCTACTGAGTTATCACACACAAGAAAATCATATTTTTTCGAAGATATCCATTTTCATCATCCAAATTAATAGACTGTCGTCAAGTACTTTTAGAAAAAATAGCTATTCGAACACACCTACTCTGTTTTTGTGATTCATTAGATAGGTATCTCACTTGACCCATATATTTCATCTTTTCGTACTGTCATTTTTTTACGTTATAAAGTCAACCTGTAGCTTTGATATATAATAATGATAGAATCTGAAGCGAGATGCTATATAAAATACTCTTGTTTTGTACGTTTTAAAGACAAAATATACACCCAAACATGCCCTAACATAAAAAGGTGCACTTGATTTTTCTCTTTTCGATACAATCGTTAACTGTTTTGGGGAATTTTTTCTTGATTCACATAATGGAAGGGCAGACACGAAAATTTCTGAACTAAAAGATTGATATGTTCTCCGTCCGTGATAAAAAAAATCGGAGGTTATGCATTTTCTACATCCAACTTATAGATACTATCTATAAAAAAGAAGATGTGGTATTATTGCCAATGAGACAACTATCCAGAAAAGACCAAAATGACACAAACATTAACAATTATAGGTAACCGTAAGGCCTTCAACAATGAGCAAAGCCCATACCGCATAGTCAGCTATAAAAGGCCCGGATAAGAACCATGTCGTCGACTTGATATCTTATTGTTTTGCATTACTATGTAATAGATACATTGAAAACTTATGCAAATGGTGTTTTTAAAATAAGAAAATTGTCGTTTTATTTGTTTCTATTAACTTTTTAAAATTTTGTTACTATATCAAACATTACAGTTAACATTTATCGCTTTCTCGATACACACAGAGCTTCGATTCTTTTGTTCTATTTCAAAAGTGTTTCCGCCTGCATATATCAAGACAAATTAAGATTTTAATCTGCTTCCTCTGGAACCATACACATGGGCTCGATTACCAAATATTCGTATGTATTATTAATGTTTTTAATGCTCCATTTATTGGCATTATGTTTTTCTGGTCTGTGCGTACGTTCGTCCGTTCGTCTGTTTGTTTGTCCAGCTTCAAGTTAAATAAAATTGAAACTTAGTACACATTTTCCCTATAGTATGATCTTTTTAATTTTAATGCCAAATTACAGTTTTATCCCATTTTCATAGTCCACTAAACATAGAAAATGATAGTGTAGATGAGGCATCCGTGTACTAGGGACACATTCATGTTTCTTCAAATTTTCGTCGTATCGGTGTCAATTTGTGTTAAAATTTTAACGTCGATATCAATAAATATTTCATTGTTTACGAGAAATATGCAATTTACTATCATTGTTATAAATCCTAAATATGGCCAATTATATTATAGTTTAAAAAAAGAAATTTATGAAACATATTTATATCCGCTAACCGAGCCCCTATTCAGATCGACAAACTCAACAAAAAAGCTTTGACTACAATACGGATATTTCTTAGAATTGATGGTCATCCTATAAAAGTTACGGTCGTCCTATATAAATTACAGTCAGTCTTTACAAATTACGGTCATCCTTTACAAGTTACGGTCATCTTTTTACCAATCACGGTCATCCTTGTTTTATGTTACGGTCATCTTGAAAATATTTTGATTATGATTTACGGTCATCTTAACGATTTTTTCAAATCGAATTTCCCGTTTCATGCACATTTCTCGGAAGTAATTAGTGATTTTCGAGTGATTCTTTTATAAATTTACATCGTTTCAATGTATGATTTGTAAAGAAAATGACATAAAAACACTTAAACAGACAATACAGAAACTGACCTAATTTTTCATCCGACATCTTGGGATGACCGTGAATGCAGTTACGGTCATCAGCTTTACCCCAGTGATAGAACCTGTTCAGCCTATGTAAATAATTTTTCATTGCTTTTACTTTAATTAGAATCAATTTTTAGAACTATTAATAGCAATTGAGCAGTATGATAAGCATCAAACGATACATGTATGTGTATTAAACTTATGATTATTGAATTTGAATTATAATGAAATGACAAAATCAAAAACTGACAACTGAAAACTGACCAAAAACTTCTACTCTACTTTAATCTTTATTACTACAGGATGTGAATGATTGTAAATTTATTAGTCATGGGGTAGATTTTATACATGTATTTTCATACATATAATATTTATGGGTGACCTGCAACCTGCAAACTTCAACCCGCAACCTGCAACCCGCAACCCGCAACCTGCAAAATAGCACTTCCCTTAACAAACAGCCTGACTTATGGTTTAATTGGTGAACGACAAAAAATGAATTATACTTCATATGAAAATGCAATATTTTGATGGCTGATACGAGGGTGTTAATTTACTCTATCACATGGCCGAGAGAGTGACAATTTTTTTTTAATGTTACCTTTTCGTCTAGAAAATCGATAGTTTAAAGGACAATGGGTTGACTAAACATCAAGTAAATAAAAACACGGCTAAAGTTCCGCTACGTTTTGACTCAGATTTTATCATTTGACTGTCAATACCCCCCACCCACCCCAAAAAAAAACCAAGACCGTTCCTGTTTGTATATGGTTTAACACTAGTAATTTTTAAGACACTTTATAGCTTGTTGTCCGGTGTTAGTTAAGGCTCCTTGTTGAAGGTCGTACCTTGACCTATAATGGTTTACTTTTATAAATTGATACTTGGATAGCGAGTTGTCTCATTGGCACTAGCACATGCCACATCTTCCTATATATATGTATACTATATAAATAGAAAAACTGATTACCAAAAACAAGATGAATAAAAAAATATCAAACAAGAATTACAAATACATCATTTAGTGAAATATTCCATGTGGAACACCTAATAAAATTATTATTTAGCGAAACAATATTGGGAGGAACATATATAAATTTGCATATAGGAAAACACATCAACTTAACATTGAATACAATGTTTCTTTGAGGATTTTATATTAAATGGTCTTCAAGTGAAATATGCCAATTTTCACCATTGAAGTGTTCTGTTAGGGGAACATAGAAATATTACACTAAGAACACATTTACATTGTACAAGTTACAGTTTGGTAAATAATTATCTAGGGAACCCACACACCTTTTAAAAGACACATAAAAATTATTTATGGTAAACACATACATGTATCACTTAAAAATGAAGCGATCCCACATAACCCGTTATTTCCTGAGAGACGGACAGAGATAAAGGAACATGGGAAGGGAAGCGGGGGTTAGCGGGCGGGCAGTTGGGGTCAAGGGATTAGGAACTGGATGAAGAGAAGAGGTAAAAGATGTGATATTCTGGTGAAAATGATTTGACAGATTTTCGTATAGGGGTTAAGAAAATTGAAAGTAGGAATCATCCCTCTTTTCTGTAACGCCAAACGTATTTTTTATAAATAATTTAACTACCGAAAATAGCAGATTTTATATAAACATGTACATACATGTATGTTATAAACATAAACATGTTTACCCCCGCCACATTTTTGCGCCTGTCCCAAGTCAGCTGCCTCTGGCCTTTGTTAGTCTTGTATTATTTCTAATTTTAGTTTCTTGTGTACAATTTGGAGTTTAGTATGGTGTTCATTATCACTGAACTAGTATATATTTATTTAATAGGGACCAGGACCAGGACCAGGTGCGGGAATTTCTCGCTACGTTGAAGACATGTTGGTGACCTTCTGCTGTTGTCTTTTCTATGGTCGGGTAGTTGTCTCTTTGACAAATTCCCCATTTCCTTTCTCAATTGTATGACTTCCTCAAGTTTTATAAACAAAATGGAAAACAATTTTCATGCAAGTAACTTTTGTAGATTTGTAAATTAAAATTTTACTACAGTTTGGGGATTCCGGAGTGGAGGTGGGTGAGGTTCTAGGGGTTGAACCCCCCTTTTTTTCTTAACTATTATTGCATTTGAATTGGGACATATGTTGGACCCCCCTTTTTTTAAATGGCTGGATCCGCCTCTCAAGTATACGTTATGTTAGGTTTCATTGCAAATTTATTGTGTAGCATTTTAAAACAACATATTTTATACAACCTTGAAAATATATATCAAAGTTCACCAATATTTACCGCAGATAGAAAAGGCGCGTTGTTGAAACAATCAAATGTGATTATCAAACAAGATAGGAATGTTAAAGTTAGGCTTGTTGCTAATTAGAATAAACAGGCTGGGAGTTCCGATAATAAATCTCAGACAAACGCTCCAACTAAACTGTCAACAATTGAGATTTCCTGTCGAAATAATTATCCGCTATATAAAGAAGAAATGCATGTGTTGGACGTTATAAAATGCGAGTTTCATTTTAGTATTATAATACTAGTGTAGCCAGGTGTAGGGTGAGGCTGTATAAAGAACTAGCTTTATACATTTTTTTCTAAAACATTATTATATTAACTGATTCGCTGTAATTGATTGTTATTTTCTTTACGTCCAGTCACAAATATTTCGAACATGTTCAAGACAAGACAGATAAATCATAAGTACAACATGTAGGTCCTTTATGCAACTGTATGGAGTTTAAACATCACGATTTCAATTGTTGTGAAATAATTCTGACTCTGACCATTTAGATATTGACAAATATAATGTCTATCAATATTAGAATAGTATAAAGCATGACATTATTCTCATTGGAAACTTTAGAACTTAAAATTGGGAATGAAAATTGGGAATGTGTCAAAGAGACAGTAACCCGTCCAAAGAGCAGAAAACAGCACAGGGCCACCAATTGTTCGACACAGTGAGGAAATCCCACAAGTGAGGTTTTGCTTGCATCTAAACAGTATGTTTGTATCCAAGTTCAGCAAATATGAAATTTAATAAAAAAAAAAATCTCCGAAACATATAAAGGAACCAAAATAAGTAGTAAAAAAAACCCATACTAAACTAGGCCAGAGAATCCCGACTTAGAATAGCCGCACAAATGCGGCATGTATATATATAATGGCAGTCAGCAGGGTTAAAGAACATCAGTTGTTCGACCTGTTAGTCAAATGCGTTTTGTTTAAATATACTTTTTCACTATTTAGGTCTTTTGGAAAATGTTGTTTGTGCTGTTTTTAGACCCTTCTACAACGAAATTTGGTTTACATGCACGAGTATAATAATTGCGGTTTTTATCCAACGCAATCATAGGTTTGAACGTAGTTTTCAATTTAGACTCGTATAAATATATATAATTATATATATAAAACTCGTCTTAACATCAACCCAACAATGTTAGATCTGTAAACTTGCTTTCGCAAATTTTTTGTTCTTCCCTCGCCGGGACACCCAATCGCCTGCACTGTTGCCGTCCTGCTAGACCTCAATTTATATATAACTTGTTTAGTGAAATCTTACCCCCCCCCCCCATGTATACATCTATCCTATTTGGAATCAACAAACACACAGCAATATGCAAAGTAAAAAGAAGTCCGGAACCGATCTTAGAATAGGTAACACAAGAATATTTTAAGACACGTTCGAAAGGCGGCTATTGTGATTGTGTCAGCTCGACAGGGACACATTCAAATGTCTGAATGTTGCAAAACTGCACGAAAAACGTATCGCATGTAACACACCCACGAAGAGGCTGCCCAACGGAAATAAACCCTAGTACTGAAATGTTGCAAAACTACAAAAAGACAAAGAGTACACAAAACAACATTAAATACTGAGTAACAAAACACCTACAAAACAAACAACAGAAAAGTAAACAGATGGATGCATCTCTCACAAAAAATTAATTGTTTAGCTCTACCATGATTTATTCTGAAAGTTATAGATTTTTTTGGGGGAAAAAGATCGTGGATTAAGACTTGTGCCTGATCAAACATATAAATTTAATATCAGTATTTGCTGCTTGACAGGTGTAAAAGAAAATCTTGTCTGCCAGGAGTCAGAATAATGTATTCGAGTAGAAACTCTGCAATTTCGAACTTTATTCGATCGTCACTGATGAGCCTTTTGTAGACGAAACGCGCGTCTGGCTCAAATACAAAATTTAAATCTTTGTATCTACGATGAGTTTATTAGGCTTACTGTGAGTACTCTCATATTTGTACTTAGTGTCTATTTGGTTTTGTTTGGGATGTACAAGTACCCGGACACGTCCACGTGTAATTTCATGTAGTATTTGTATCTTAAATCATCTGTCGAGTTAAGACTTTCAACTGATTTTTATAGATCGTTCTTATGTTGTACTATTACACCACTGTTTCATGTAAGGGAGTGGGTTGCGATCACGCAACCATGTTTGACCCCGCCACATCCAGTATGTATGTGTCTCTCCCAAATCTGGAGCCTGTAATTCAGTGGTTGTCGTTTGTTTCTGTTACATATTTATTTTTCGTTCATTTTTTGGTACATAAATTAGGCCGTTATTTTTCTCGTTTAAATTGTTTTATATTATCATTTTGGGGTCTTTTATAGCTGACTTTGCGGTATGTTGACCTATAGTTATTAATTTCTGTGCCATTTTTGGTCGTTTGTGAAGAGTTGATGCATTGGCAATCATACCATTTCTCTTTTTTTCTATATTTGCCTTGTGAACTAGCACGCTTAATAAACTGACCCAGTGCGTCATTGTAGTACAAAGTTTTGAAAATTTTCAAACCTCATATATCAATTGCCGTCATAAGACGGCATGCTGGACTCAGTCGTATCTTGGACTGTTCGCATTCGGGATGCAATCTGGACTCAATCGGCAAAAAAACAGAAATCATGGTAAATCTTTCTAGATCATGCCCGTTCCACATGACACTGTCCAGAAAATAGTTATCAAAGACACAAGGATTATAGTTTTTTAAGGCAGACGCGCGTTTCGTCTACATAAGACTGATCAGTGACGTTAAGTTCCAAAATAGTTATTAAGCTAAACAAGTACAAAGAAGAAGAGCATTGAGGACCAACAATTCCAAAAAGTTGTGCCAAATACGGCTAAGGTGATCAATTCCTGGGATAATGAAATTCTTAGTCACAGATCAATGTTACGATTTTGATCATCGCGATACTAGAGAATTTGTCACGACATAATAACGATTGTAATTCGACTAGACAAAATTGATTGAGACTTCCCGAATGTTAAGGAACGCACCTTACTGTCGGGGTGCTTGTCCAAACTCTCCGATCCGTAGGAGTCCGAGTGTTACGAACGTATACTACAGCGTTCAGGCAATAACAGGACATTCCATATCATTGAGGATAGTAATCCGACTTTTTAACTTTTCGAGTCTAAGCGCAGTCTGATCTCAAACGGGAGCAATAATCGTCCTGTGTAAACCCCGCTTTAAAGATCATAGAACGATTCTAGCACGCTCATGCCGTCCTAATCATGCACGTCTTACGACCTTACTACGTTCATATTACCACCATTTTTAATTATAGCCATGCTCGGGCTCATTCTCATTGTCAAATAAAGCATGTAAAAGCTCTCCAGGTTTTATTCGTCTGTATATAATTTGGACCTAATGTCGCTAGTCTCCAACAGCTCAGCCATGCTTGACACATTTGTATCATCCCACTATTAATTGTTCAATAAAATATCTTCATTTGATCTTGATAGATCAGCAATATACGTTGTGATAGGTTAATCCGACATCTCATATGGATCAGGATTCGTATCAGAGGCCCCACTGACTCTACCTCTATCCATAGCATGCACAAATACAAAACATTGTAGATTTTGGTGGCCTGTCTGTGTTGTTATCGAGAATTTTACGTATAAATGAAAATAAGGAGGAATGGAACAGTATTTATATTGACTCCGACAACATGATATTGACGTTATTATATTACCGAGAGCGTAGTAAAATCGCCATATGAACATGGTAAGATCGTAGAATGATCGTGATAAAATCGTTCTTTAATCGCAGAAGAAACGTGCTAAGATCGTTTTTTAATCGGATAAAGTGTGATATAATCGTAGTAAGAACGTGATGAGCGTAGCAAGATCGTGATTATCGTAGTGAGGTCGCAGAACAAGCGTGGTGAAAACGGGGTATATTCTTGGCGGAATCGTTGTAGAAAAGTAATGAGGTCGTAGTAGCATCGTGAACTCATCCAAAATTTACATTTTCATGCCGCCCATACCGCGACCTCAACACGATCTGAATACTTTTTAGATCGTGCTGAGCGTGGTGCGATCGTGGTCTAGTGTGACTTGTTCATAAAATAACAGCGGGCAAGCTGAAGAGATGCCGTGCATTTACATTGATACATGTATACATTGTATATTTAGTATTGACCATTTACTGAAATAACTATCTATTCTGTCTTTTTGGAACATTACCATTGAACTTTCATTGTAATTCTTTTGCACTATTGAGGAAGTTATATAATATAAAACATCGTAAAGCTTAACTTATAGCTGTTTTGATTTTAGCCAGTGGCTTTATCTCCGAAATTTAAAAATAACAGGAAAGACGAAAACACCTGTTATATTTACCTGAATGTGTGATCTTGGATTGGGTTTTAAATAAAAAGACACTTTTCTATTATTACTGTTACTATTACAAAATAGAAAAGAAATGAATTTCATCTTCAAATTGGTTGTAGTTAATCTTTCTTCTATATATATTGGCATTCTACATTTCTAAGATATCTTCCTTTTTCTATTAATAAATTATGATCTCTTATTCTAGTTTTGTTATTAGTTTTCTAAATTAAAATTTTGAGTAAGTTAAATATTTTTCATTTGTATTATTTAGTCTTACAAGATTATAAATAGTGAGTTTGCTGTTATCCTTCATATCTTATCATTTACTCTCTTTTCATAAAAAATCCTTCAATTTTAATTTTATTTGCTCTCTAATAGTTTTATTTATCTTATGAGAGGAATATTTCTTGAAAGTGTCTAAATCCATACCAGTTTCTTCTGATACATTTTTTACAAATGAGAACCAACTGAAGAATAAATTCGCACAGAGTCTAAGCTTTGAGACAAAAAAAATGATTCCTTTACAAGAGGATAAATGGCATGAGAATATAAACGTATACCATACAATATAGATTGAAATTTAATATGTAGTTCCAGGGGAAGTCTCTCAAGACCAGCTCTTAGATATAGGAAGATGTGGTGTGCAGTGCCAATGAGACTACTCTCCATCCAAATAACAATTTAAAAAAAATGTAAACCATTATAGGTCAATGTACGGCCTTCAACACGGAGCCTTGGCTCACACCGATCAACAAGCTATAAAGGGCTCAAACTTACTGGTGTAAAACCATTCAAACTGGAAAACCAACGGTATAAATTTGATGAAACTGTGCTTAAGCCACGTGTATATTTACAAAATTGTAAGTGTGACTTTTTAAAAGGTGGTTTGACATGAAGTGAATCAAATTATCAAAGGGTATCAAATAGTTGCAGGGGCGGATCCAGCCATTTTAAAAAAGGGGGAGGGGGTCCTAACCCAGGACAAAGGGGGGGGGGGTCCAATTACATGTCCCCATTCAAATGCATTGTTCGTCCAACAAACCCCCGGACCCCCTCCCCCCTTTGGATCCGCACCTGAGTTGCCACTGACACATTGAGTCTTTTTAGTTTCATGCTCTCTTAATCAACTCAAGATCCAGAAAACTAGTAAATGGTACATATAAGACTGTACTTTGACCTTCAATGGTTTATCTTTAAAAATTATGACTTTAATGGAGAGTTGTCTCATTGGCAATCATATGTTATCTATAAAGGTCATGATACGACTTTCAACTATGAGTTCAACTATGAGTAAAATTCGTGCAGCATAGTCTGCTATATGAAAGGCCCCGAAATTACAAATGATAAAACAATTCAAACGAGATGCATTATGATTAGTTTGGTTTTTTTTTCAATCCAAGAAAATATGTATAACTGTGTATATAAAATGTACAAATTGCCAATATCTCCTTTTAAGCTCACCAGGCCAAAAGTGACAAAGTGCGATTATTTATTAAACTTTTCTCATCAATTGTCGACCTTCGTCCGTCGTTGTCGTCTGATAGCTTTTACAGAGATATTCCACTCTGAATCTGCTGGGCCAAATAAAACCAATTTCGGCCTAAATCATTATTAGGGTATGTAGATAAAAAATTCATTCCGATGCATATGACCACGCTTGTGCACCGAGATGGCAGTCATCGCTAAAAACAGAACATCGGGGTAAAATGCAGTTTTTGGCGTATAAATCTCTGAAACTAAAGCATTTATAGCAAATCTTATGTTCGTTCAGTCATAAGTTATCTGCCAATGCAGTAGACAACCCGTTGTTGTGTTGTTTCCCCTTGAACTGATAGTTGAAAGAAAATTTTGCAGTTTTTGGCTATCATCCTGAATATTACCATGCATGAAGAAAAACTGTTTTGTTGACAGCAAACTTTTTCAGCAAAACAAGGTCTACAAAAAGTAGTTATTGCCTTTTACAGTTAATTTCCCACAATTTGTCTTACATTTCGGTAATCCTTTGCCAAAAAATTCTCCTCTGAAACTACTTGTCCAAATTAAAACAAACTTTGCATAAACAATCCCTAGGGTATCTAGTTCAAAAAAATGTACCCATTGACCAAACATCAACCAAGATGGCAGAATGGCTAAATAGAAAATAAGCGGGGATGCAGTGTTTGAGTTATATCTCTGAAACTTAAGCATTTAGTCCCAAATAAGATATAAATGAGAGAAACTGAACAGACTTAAATGACCGCCAATATAAGATAAAAAAAAACATATCTGTTTTTGTCATTTAATAATACTTTTCTCGTCTACAATGTTGAAGTGTGTCTTTGTCTAATATGATATAGACCAAGATGAGCAACACAGGCTATTTTGAGCCTCCTGTTATTATTAAACTGGCGTTTTTTTGTGTTGTTTTAACTCGCACAATATTCCGGGACAGTAGTGAAAATAGAGGTAATTCGAATCTTTCATTACAGTGCAGACAATGAATGAATAAGTAAAATTGAAAGACTTTGTCTAGCTGCAATTGAAAGACTTTGTCTAGCTGCAATATTCCTTTTTTCCTCTTTCAGTATGCAATGCTAAAAACTCGACATGAAATATTAGTTAGGACTTCGATATGGGGAAAATATCACTCACCTCAAGTTCAAGAAAAACAATTTTCACTGTGTAAGTGATTCTTGATGTTGAAAGATTTCAGAAATCATGAACTAAACTTTATCTTATAAAAAATATGTTGTATGATTGCCAATGAGACAACTCTCCACAAGAGACCAAATGCCATAGAAACTAACAATTATAGGTCACCGTACGGTCTTCAACAATGAGCAAAACCCATACCACATAGTCAGCTATAATAGGTTCCGAAATGACAAATATAAAACAATGCAAACCTAAATTACGTACAAAAATGAACGAAAAACAAATATGTAATACATCAACAAACGACAACCACTGAATTACATGATCCCTACTTGGGACAGCTTGTTTGTAGTTCTTTTGTGTGATGAATGCAATAATATTGAAGGTCGACTTGTTACTCATTTTTTTCCTGCAGGAAATATTAATTCTCTACCGTATTATGAGAATGAAATTAAGCAAAAACTCCTAGAAAAGTTTAATAAATAAATTGAACATATGAACAATACTGCTTATGTTAAAAGAAAGATTACAATACATGTATTGCAATATAATTAAATGTGTCATGTCATGTTCAAACCGACCCGTCAGTTTCGTGCTGGCATAGACATCTTTCGTATGAGTGATATTTTTCGGGGCAATTAATAAGAACTATTTCATTAGC
This sequence comes from Mytilus edulis, assembly GCF_963676685.1. Taxonomy (NCBI): domain Eukaryota; kingdom Metazoa; phylum Mollusca; class Bivalvia; order Mytilida; family Mytilidae; genus Mytilus; species Mytilus edulis. The sequence continues at coordinate 79,020,492 of NC_092354.1, read as the reverse complement.
GGATCCAGGGGGAGGGGGTCCGAGTGTTTGAACCCTCCTCTTTTTGGCCGATCAATGCATTTGAATGGGAACATATAGTTGGACCCCCCCCCCTTTTGTCCTGATTTGGGACCCCCCCCCCTCCCCCCTTAAAGCTTTTAATATGGCTAGATCCGCCCCTGTATTATATGTCAGAGAAAAGACTGTGGTGCTCGCGGAGTCATATTAAGTTTTGTTGACTATTTAAATCTACATGTACATTAGCACGTAAACAAAATACAGCGCTGCTTCCCAGTTTAGTTGAATATGCCATAACATTAGTCATATAATTCAAACAAACGCGAGAAGAAAAGAGTTCTAGTATTTCACAAGCTTTTAGCATTGATTATAAATTTAATTTAAATTCCAGCAACCTTTCACGTTGAAGTCCGTGAAAGTTAGAACATACGAAAAAAAAATCAAACGAATTTAACATTCAAACAAACTCATAAATTTGTTGCGAGTGTTTTTCTATTATATAGACTTTTTCAAATGATTAATTTAGTTTTATTTTATTTTGTGTCGTCGATTAGTTTGTTTTCCTTCAGAAGCATATTAACAATTAAAGTTAAAACAAAAATAATAATTTATAACTAATATCTACGCTTGTGTATTATGATGCGTTGTCTGTTTTCAAAGTTGGCGATTATAAATCTCTAAACTTTTATCACAAAATATTATATATTAAAGTGGCAAGTGCAATTTGAGGGATCAGCGTACCAATGTGACCTCTAGCTTAAGAGAAATGTCTAATCGTTGAACTATCATTAGTTATAATGAGGTTTCCTGATGCACTTGAGCCATTAAAAATCAAATACCTTGTTACTGTAGCTTACAGTACACAGATGTATTAGTATCGTATTTCACTTCATTGATAAAACACAATATTTTGTAGCTTAGACGATTTATAATTACACAGTTTATATATCTCTGCAGATTATAATGTATTTATAGCACACATATGGAAACAGATACGCATACGTCAATGTGATTGCATCAACAATTTGTCAATAGTTGTATTTATGTCCTGCAATTATACTATCTAATATTTTTCGATAATTAAAATACGAATCGAATATTTCCGCTTAGCTCTCATTTAAAATTCTCCCAAACAGAGGTATGCCATGAACAAGATCAGTTTTCAAAATCTTACACTTTAAGCTAATCTAAGTCATTCCCTCTCCATTTATACCGTCAGAGCATATATTTTCATCAGCAGGACTGTTAGTTACAAATAAAGTTGAGAATTAGCCTCATCCCAGGCACCAGTTGTCAAGATACTACTTTTAGATCAGACAAATTCAATGCACTTTATGTCGATCCTCAGAAAATTATTAAAGTCATCAGTGATCATCAGTTAGTTCAAACATCACCCCTTTGTTGATTATTTTAAAAATGTGATTTTTACGGTCCCTTAATACTGTTGTTTGAGTAATAATTTTTCTATAGATATCACTTTATTACTGGATTAGATAATTGTCAGTTTACATAATAAAATAAGAACATGTATGTCATGTATTAAATAATTTTTTATTATGATTTATATGGTATATAATTCATATTATCTAGTCCATTGTTATAATGTTGAGGGTTTTACGTTTATAAGTCCTTAAATTCTTTATTGAAAAGCACTTTACGCCCATGAGCCCTCAGTATGAGCCAATGGCTTAAAACATTATACATAATATACAGTTTACAGAAATATAAAACAATGAAAAGACAACGACCCACAATACATAAAATGGATATAATTTTGTGTTTCCATTTTGTAAATGTTTTACCGAGCGAGTACTCTTCACCGAGGTAACTTCCCTTCATGTTATTATATATTTTTTTCCATTGTAGTTAAGAAAACAATAAATAGATTTCATTTGTCTCCCTTGTTTTTTTTTAGAGAATCAGTTTCAAAATATAGTTATCTCCCATCTTAAATTTGGCCTGTTAGTCAAAGGGAGACAACTTTAATTTTCCACAAAAATTACGGAATTCCATAATATTATGGAGTTCGCTAAGTGCCCCGACTGATATATTTGCATTGATATTTTTTGGGTATCAAATCATGTGAAAGAAAATCAAGAACCTGCTTAAATTTTGTGAAATGACCTTCTGTGAGCTATTAAGTCTTATGTTAAAAGAAAAGTATTTGTTATGGGGCAAAATACCTTCTATCCTTTGGAAAACACCAAGTAGTCTGAACATTTGACACTTATTCCAAAACCTCACCTAAGTACATCCTTATTTGAGTGATAAAATAATGTTTACCTGGAGGCTATGTGAGTCTCCTTACACCCAGTAAGCCTGGCAGGACACATATCAATAAAGGTTTTCCCCACCATCGGCTCTCCATACAGTATAGGGATGTTGAAGTGCCTGGTTTTAGCACTAAGCCATTGGTACTGTTGCAGGCCATAAAAGGAAGCCCAGGCCAACAGTGTTTGACCAATGGATGACCCCCAAATAGCACCCGCAACATCAAACAAAATTCATCATGGGTTGCAAGTGTGGTGCTGAAGTGCAGACGGACCTGCAGAGCTCTTTTGGGGTAGTCCAGAGATGTTAATGTTGGGTAACCATACATAAGAGCATGTATCTGTATCAACCTGAAATAGTAATTTAATGAGAAAAGTATAGATTACTTTGAAATGCACAACTGAAACTTATTTTACAAATGTTTTAAACAAGAACCACGGTCACTTTCATTGAAATGGTCCTACACCTTATTTCTATGGGGATATAAGTAAATGTCTTGTAATTGGTTGTTTTGTGAAAAAAAACTGGATATACAGTATGTTACAATGTTTCATCGGCCCTATCAGATACCCTTTAGATTGTTTATCTGTATACAAAAAATACCAAACGTTTTCATCTATTAGCAGTAAGGAAAATAATTATTTATGGTAATAAAATGTTTAAAAAATTACTGCAGTATATTTTATAACCAAAGCTGGTTTGATGATTTAATTCCCATTTTATTTTTGGTGAATTACAATAAAATCAAATGTACTGTTCATAATAGTGACACAAAACATTATTAGGATTATATCCTAATGGCATGTTAGGGTAAGCATAGTCATTTTAAATCCCACATTATAACTGTTAAATGATTTAATTGTCAGGAATAAACTATGAGGGTGAAGACATTAATTAATTTGTGTAGAGTATTATTGTGCAGAGTACATTGCTGATGAATACATGCACGTGGGGGTATTCAAGAAGCTGAAAATTACCCTAAATGTCATTGTTGTGCTGTTAAAATCAAACCGTTTTCCGTCATATTCTGTTAGATTTTACTTCCTTCGTCCCAGATATGATTCATATGTTTCCCTACATAGTTTGTTGGTTCGTTAACATCATTTTGCACATCATGATCAAGTATGGACGTGTTCATTATACATGGGACATTGTTGTTGTTATCACTGTCAATATTAATGGCTATATCAGTGGCAATTCTTAAAGCATCAGTTTCCATGTCTTCTATAAAGTCATCTCTATTTTCGAAATAAGTTTGTTCAAGCTGTATTATTTTTTTCAAATTTTCAGTAAGCTCTGGATGGTCAAGCGACTTTTTAAACAGATGCTTTAAATTTGAATCCACTTTTTGCATTTCAATTTCTTTCCGATACGTAATTTGAGATTTAATGACATTTAATCTAAGTTTTATAGTTTTGCAAGTAGAAATGAAAGAATAGATTTGGTCTAATGTTGTCCATTTCCCCCCTAAATTGTTGATATCCATTTTTTTTCCCTTTTAAGCAAGAATTTTAGCTTCCTTAAGTTCCTTTTCTTTTATTCTGGTTTCAATAATAGATGACTTTTCGGTATCAATTTTGATGAAATCTCGGATGTGTCTGCCTTTTTTCTTCCCTCATTTTCCTGCATGTAACTATAAGGGTATTTTTCTGCTCCTCTGTTTTTTCAGCCAATCTGCTGTCCCATTATTCTTGAACATTAATTTGGAATTGATTGTAGAAGT